>NC_058127.1:1109444-1374444 GCF_914725855.1 Thunnus albacares | reverse complement strand
CTCACCACCGGTTTGTGGTGCGTCAGACCGTTGACGCTGCGGACGCGTCGACACAGATCTCTGTTCACCACCGGAGACAGTTCACAGTCTCTGAGCTGACGGACGAACAACAGAAACAGACTCGTCAATACATTTACTGCAGATACCGATCGATCTCATCGATAACGTCAGATCATAAAAGATTCTTCTGTGTGTGTGAGGAAGGTTGATCATCATCATCATCATCCCTTCAATTAACAGTCAATTAGAAGCCTCAGGATGTTGCAACATTTATCTCCATTATTGATTAATCTTCTTCTTCTTTAACAGTAATCAGACACGACGCTCCAGTTCAAACAGATATTCATTCTTTCTTTAAGGCTCTCATCTTTTACGCAATCACGTTGTACACTTGTGTCGGAAGACGATGACGGCGTTATGTTACGTTATGTTACGTTACGGGGAAATAAAACGTATTGATGACGGCGGTCAGAGAGACAGTCGAGAGATTCAGATAGTGAGAGAGTATATACGAGTATTTTTTTTGTTTTTTGTGATGACGAAGACGCGGGTGGTGGACGAAGAGGCGCTTTCCTCTGATCCGGACTCCTTCAGTGAGGATGAAGACCATCGATCCGTATCAGGATATGTAAGTACGTTTTTAGGGATCATTATCTATTTATTTGTTTGTTTTTTACGTTTTAGAAAGTTGTTTGTTGTGTGTGTGGCCGGTTTCTGCCTGTAAAAAGATATTATTTTCAAGTTCATCATTATTTTTAATGATATGTTTTATGTTTTTTCTGTCATTTATCTTTGTTTTAGCTCCACTGGAGATGAAGGACCAACCAGAGGCAAAGCTTCCCAACACACATTATGTATTTTGTTTAATTTATGACACAATTTCAATACTTAGGTCTTTATCAATCATTATGGTTTATTGGCTTGCAGAAACCTTTTAACTTACAGATTTTAGAGATATGAAGCATTTTAAGATATTCTGTGAAATGACATCACAATAAGCAAAAATACCAGCTGGAGAAATCAGTCTCTTTGCACTCTGCTCATAAAAACAAGCTCAAAAACTAAAAAATGTTCATAGTTCAGATAAATTATGGGATGTTAAGAAATATAATGTTCATGTTTCTACACTCAGAAATGTTTTAGATCAATGTGTTCTGTGTGTTTATTCAGTAAAATTAGATGAAAAAACATGTCTGATTTTTGTATTTTTTTAAATATATGACACAATTTCAATACTTATATCAGTTATTATGGTTCATTGACTTAATGACCTTTAACCTCAGGCTGAACAGATTTTAGGGATATGAAGCATTTGAAGATATTCTGGGAAATTACATCACAATAAGCAAAAATACCAGCGTAGGCACTGGCGGACCGTTTCTACTGCAGAGTTCAAAGGGTTAAAACATGTCGGCTGTTAAATCAGTCCAGTGTCGGCACCGCGGTAACCAGGCAGACACACGGATAATAATAATATGTGTTATAAGAGGCTGTACTGAAGAAATAAATAATAAGTCATAATGTTGTTGAGTTTTTAAGAGTCGCTGGACCGACTGACTGGTTTACCCGGATGTTCTGAAGGTTCCAACACGTCTCCTTGATGTTCACGCTGCGGTCAAAGGTCACCCAGCAGCGCCTGAAGAACCTGAAACACCAACAAATACTGGAGTCAAACAAATAACAAAACATTCACATCAGTGGTCTGAACATTTACCATCCGAGCTGTCGATGACGTGTTGCAGTATTGATCGTTGATTATTATCAGTATTATAACTGACTGACACTGATATTAGAGAGTTTAAACATCTGCTGGTTCATTTAAAGGAAACAGCTACACTTCTCACCTCCTCTCAGGCTGAGGGTCCGACAGCGCCACCCGCAGGAAGCCCGGATACCTGCGACACAACTGCAGACAGGAAACATGTTAGTACAGGTGTGTGTGTGTGTGCGTGTATGTGTATACAAGTGTGCGTGTGTGTGTGTGTGTGTGTGTGTGTGTGTGTGTGTGTGTGTGTGCGCTCACAGCAGTGATCTCCTCCTTCGACACCTCCGGCGGGATGCTTCGGATGAACAGCGAGGTGGTCAGGTGGAGGGGGCGGGGCTTCACTGGAGCCTCCTTCTCTCTCTCCTTCCCTCGCTCTTTACGACGCTCTAACACACACACACACACGCACACACACACACACACACACACACACACACACACACACAAACACACACCAGAAACAAGCAACAAGTTCAGTTTTTTCATTTTGTGAATCTGAAATAAAATAAATATTAAATGTTTATTCAGTTGCTTTAAGTGTCATTTTTTCTAAATTCCTAAACAGCCACATAAAGAATTAAAGGATTCAGTCGAGTCTATTTTGATGATCAATTATTCACTTTGAGTCATTTTTTAGGAATAATAAGTCTGGTTCTGGTTTGATGACGTCATCTTCGGCTTCAACGTCAACATTTTTTACCGTTTTCTGACATTTTTTGGACCAAACAACTAATCAATTAATCGAGAAAATAATCCAGCAGATTAATCAATAACTGTTAGTTGAAGCTCGAGTGTTTTGCTGATTATTTTCTCAGTTGATTGATCGTTTTGTCATAAATATGTTGAAACATTCATGTAATAATTTCTGATGTTGCTCTTCAGCAGCTCCACGGTAACGGTGATGTCATCATTTAACTTTATTAAACCGTCGGACTCACAATTAAGTTAACGTAAAGACTACGTTACCCACAATGCATTTCAACCACAGATTCGTCTTTAAATCTAATAATTTATATTCTGAAGCTGCCGTTTGTTTGTTTGTTTGTTTATAAATCTGTTGACGCAGCGGTCGTACCGTCCTCTCCGTCCTCCTCCTCTTCCTCCTTTTCCTCGTCTTCCTCCTTCTCTCCGTCAGAGTGGGAGGAGTCCGAGTCGGAGGCGCTCCCCTCGCCACTGTCGGCCGACACACTGCGTTTCCTCTTCCTGCCCTGTGAGAGGAGGGGGGGGGGGGGGGGGGGGGGGCGGAGTTAAAACCAGGACCACTAACATCCAGACTCACAACCAGAAGTCTTTTACTCACTTTCTTTGTTGTCTTCTCTTCCTCCTCTTCCTCTTTCTTCTCCTCTTCCTCCTCCTCCTCTTCTTCTTCGTCTTTCTGCTTCTCTCCGTTCTGCTTCGCTTCTTCCTCGCTGGCCTAAAGAGGGAAAAGAAAACGTAACGTCAGTGTTTCCTGTCGTGTTTGACGGTTTCTTCTCTTCTAAATATTAAACGTTATTGATCGACGATGATGAGAAAAGCTGCAACAATTACTTATTACTACTATTATTACTATTATTACTACTATTATTATTATTATTACTACTATTATTACTATTATTACTACTATTATTGTTATTATTGGTACTACTATTATTATTACTACTATTATTATTATTATTATTACTACTATTATTATTATTACTACTACTACTACTACTACTACTATTATTATTACTATTACTACTATTATTATTATTACTATTATTACTACTATTATTATTATTACTATTACTACTATTATTATTATTACTATTGCTACTATTATTACTATTACTATTACTACTATTATTATTATTACTATTATTATTACTACTGCTATTATTATTATTACTATTACTACTATTATTATTACTATTATTACTACTACTACTACTACTATTATTATTATTACTATTATTACTACTACTATTATTATTACTATTATTATTACTACTACTATTATTATTATTACTATTATTACTACTACTACTACTATTATTATTATTACTATTACTACTATTATTATTACTATTATTACTACTACTATTATTATTATTACTACTATTATTACTATTATTATTACTACTACTACTATTATTATTACTACTATTATTATTATTACTATTACTACTATTATTACTATTATTATTACTACTACTATTATGATTATTACTATTACTACTATTATTACTATTATTATTACTACTACTATTATTACTATTATTATTACTACTACTATTATTATTATTACTATTACTACTATTATTACTATTATTATTACTACTACTATTATTATTATTATTACTATTACTACTATTATTATTACTATTATTACTACTACTACCACTACTACTACTATTACTACTACTATTATTATTACTAATACTGTTATTACTATTATTACTACTATTATTATTACTATTGCTGTTATTACTATTATTACTACTACTACTATTATTATTACTGTTATTACTATTATTACTACTACTATAATTACTACTATTATTACTATTACTACTATTATTATTACTATTACTGTTATTACTATTATTACTACTACTACTACTATTATTATTATTACTATTATTATTATTACTATTGCTATTAGCATTATTATTATTACTATTAGCATTATTATTATTACTATTATTATTATCATTATTATCATTATTATTATTATTATTATTAGGTCTGGATGTGGAGACTGAGACCTGAACGACTGACTCGGTGTCTCTAGAGAGAAGTTGAGGTTTCGGAGCGTCTAGCGGTCGTCTGTGTCGACGCAGAGAGGAATGATGTCAGTCTGACCGCAGCCTCTCAGCATCACAGACGTCATGGCGGCGTTCTCACCTTGTCAGGGTCTTTAATCTCGCCCGTCTCTCCGCTGCTCATCTCCTCCGTCCGGCTGCCAGTCGGTTCAGAGCCGGTCTGAATGTTCACGTTCCCTCCGCTCGGATCGCCCTGACTCTTCTCACCTCCTCCTCCTCCTCCTCCTCCTCCACCGACACTGCTGCCACCGCCGCTCGCCTCCCCGCCGCTCGCCGCAGGAGCAGTCGGCACCTCCAGCACCTGCAGGTCCAAGTCTGTACCTCCCTCCATCTTTATAACCGCTGCAGAGACACCAGAGCAAAGTGTGAGGACTTCATTACCCAGAAACCCCTTCCAGCTCGCCACCCGTCCCTCTCCGTTTACCTGCGTCCAGCAGTTTGATAATGGCGGGGGCGTGGTCCATGTCCAGCGACACGTTATCCAGCCAGTTGTTGTCCAGCAGGAAGAGGAAGACGCTCAGCCGGGTTTTGAGGGCGGCCAGAGACTCCGCCTTCCTCGCCGTGATGTCGTCGGGGTGGTACTTTGAGCGGAACCACTCCTGGTCTTTGTGCTGGAGGAAGAAGTCCTGCAGCTGCTGTCGCCTGAAGTCCAGTTTGTACTGGTTGTAGCGTTTCACCGACTCTGTCTCGTCCACGCTGTCCTCCATGTTGAGCAGGAACTCCTGAAGACGTCAACGGTTGATTTCAGAGGAAGAACGTCAAGACGACAAACGTCTCCACACAGAACATTATTGATTTTACTCTAAAACTACAAACATGCATCAGTCATTTAATCAATTAGTTGATCAATTAATGTGAGTATTTGCAGCTTTTCTCTGTTTTATATCGTAAATTAGGTTTTAATTTGACAAAACGAAACATTTGAAGACGTAAACTTCTCTCTGAGAAGATGTGAGGACTCGTATTGATACAACAACTGATCAGCCAGATCGATCAATGAAAAACGCTTCTCGAAAAAACCAGCAACGGTTCCTTACTGGAACTGAACTGGTGTTTACAGGTTTGTCACTTAACCGATCAACAGAAAACTAATCTGAAACTATTTTAATATTCACTAAGTAAAAACTCATTAATTATCAATAATTCCAGCTTTAATGCTCCTTGATGAGAATTTAATGAGATTTATGAGAGTCAAGTGATTTTATGGAGCAGATTTTAGACATTTCTGCTTAATAAAAACCTGAATAACTTGTTCAAATTGCTCATTTTATCCAACAAACAGTCCAGAACATAAAAATTATTCAGTTTACTATCATTTATGACAAAGAAAAGCATAAAATCCTCGAATCTGAGAAGTAAATATTTGGCATTTTTTCTTCAATAGTAATTAATTGATTTATTGATTTATTGTTGGACGTGACTTTGAGTTTGTTCACTTACCTTAAAGCTCCTCATGGTTGGAGGACCAGGAGGAGGCAGATCTGGATCCACCATCCCCAACCTGATGACACATTTTAACCACAGACGTTTCCACATAATCCTTCATGTTACATTTGATTACAAACAAATATATAAAAACAGTGTGTCAGGCTGTAAAACACATCAAACTGAATCTCATATCATCTGTCGGACTGTTGATGAGACAAAACATATTGTAAGACGCCACAGCTGGGAGGAAGTTGTTGTTATTGTCTCCCTTAAACGTCTACTGGTTCATCTCTCACCTGTGAGTTTCATCGCGTCTGAACGGAGCTTTAAACACACAACAAGCTGCAGTAAATGATCTTTTTGACCACTAGAGGGCCGAACGAGCTCACCTGCCCTGCAGCGGGTGACCTCCATGATGCGGGTGAAGGTGGGGCAGGTCGGGGTGCCATCCCTGAGGCCCCGCCCCCGGAAAGGGAGCCCCGCCTCCTCCGTAAGGCAGGTCGTAGCGGTACGGCTCCCCCCGGTGGTCGTCCCTGGAAAAGTTCAGACGTTAATGACGGAGCGAGCACTCGCCACGCCGACCCGTTTATAGATGAAACAAAAAGGTTGAGTCCTCACCAGTCTCGCCTCATGCGTTTGTGCTGAGGGCTGATGTGTCTGGGAGGAGAAAATCTCTCTCTGCGACCTCGATCGTAGTCCCGCCTCCTCTCTCTGCCGCGCTCCCAGTCCCTGAACACACAAAACACTTCAAATCTCTGTAACACAACCGTGAGCTTTTTGATTCCCAGCGTAGAAATGTTGCCTGCAAGTCAAGAGTCGGGGCTTCGATAGTTCAGGTGTGAGGAAGCTCCGGGTCACCGGGAGGACTCAGGTGCGCGTACCTGTCGGGCCAGTCGTCCCTCCTCCTCTCCTCGCGCTCTCTCGACCGCTCCATGTCGCTCCTCTCTCTCCTGAACTTGTCCCGCCTCCTCCTGTCGAACTCGTCATCGCTGTCTCCCATTGGACTAAAACAACAACAACAAACAAACAGAAGCTGCTTTTTTTAAAATCAGCAGGTTCAATTAAAATAAAAACACCTGGAGGAAAAACAGATGTTTCACAACATGCATAAAAACATTTCACATACTCAACCTTCAAATTAAAAATGACAATAAACTCAAACACCCTGCTTCACACAAGCACTGTAACTCTATAACAATTGATTTTAAGTTTTTATTTATGTTTTAAAAGGCTATAAACGGTTAAACATCAGATATAACAGCAGGTATGATGGAAAACTGCTGAACAACTTTATTTTAGACTGAAATATTACGACTTTTCCCAGAAGGACCCACAGTATATAAAAATCTGACACAAACTTTAGTGTTCTGGATACAATTTGACCCATATTTTTATCAAAAATCTCATTTCAAAAATGTTCTTCACATTCATTGAAATCATGATGTTTGTTCTCCTGTTTTACCAAAACAATATAATGTATAAAACCTAAAGAATAAACTCTTTCTGAAAGCTTCATTAAATATTAAATCAACCATTTATTAATGACTGATGAGATATTTATGAATGAAAAATAGATTTGTGGTTCAGGCGTTTGGTAAAGAGAATAATTATGAGTCAGAATATTATGTTTTCTTAACTATAAAACTGAAGGCTGAACTGTGAACAGTCATTGTTATAAAGCTGTGGATCATTTATATCTTCAGACCTGCGTTTGCAAATCAGTTGAGCAAGAATAATAAATAATGGCCAAACTATCATCTACGCTAATTTTTAAACCTTTTGTGCGTGTTGTAATAAATCGATTTTCACAAAATGAACATTTCACACATCTTGCAGCTTTAACTGAACCACTTACAAGTCAATCTCAGGATTATAAGAGTCGATATTGGATCAAAAGATCAGTCTGTTTTATTCAGCTCTTCTTGCAGCCCTTATAGAAAATATTAAAGTTGTTAAATGTTGTCCAAACGCAAGTCTTGATGAAGTCAGAAAGTATCTGATCAAAAAGCTACCAGAAAGGTGAATCTGAGCAGCGTGTTGTTTTTCAGTGACACTCTGGGATTAAACTTTCAGGTAAACGGATGATTTAATAATCTGTTTACATAAATGAGACGCACAGAAAATTATTAATTGTTTTGTGTCACATCTTTAAGAAAAGAAGTTAAAAAAAATACTAAAATTCTCTGATTCCAGCTTCTTAAATGTGAATATTTTCTAGTTTCTTTAATCTTCTACGTCAGTGAACTGAATATTTTTGGGTTGTGAAGAAGAAAGAAGAAAATAATCAACAGATGAATCAACAGTGAAAATAATCGTCAGTTACAGACTAGAAACTATAAGACTGGAAACATCACAGTAACCAGTTAGCCTCTTAGCTTCAGCTCCGTTAGCATTAGCTCCTTTAAAACTACCGTCTAACCTTGAATTCTTTCAAACTCAGCTCGAACAAAAAGTAAAGAACCAAGCATTAAAGTTAACAGTGAGCTAAAGCTACCGCTAACAGTTAGCTGTCCGGAGCTAACAGCGGCTAATTAGCTAACTAGTTAGCACCGGAGCTAGCACAGCATGCTAACGCAGGCGCAGTTCGGGCTTCTATTCGCTTCTGTTCGTGCTCGCTTCGGTTTCTAACGTAAAACAGACACTTATATGTGTTCATGGTGTGTTTTTACCTGCAGTCCTGCCGCTTAAAAGCTAAGAAATAGGCTCGTCTGTTAGCGCAACAACACAATTATCCCGCCGTCAGTCCGACATCACCGAGAACCAACGAGACTTCCGGTTAGCTGTAATTCCCGTTCACGTTTTCAGTTACTGAGATAAACTCGCCCCCCCTAACGGCCAGGAGGGGAACAGCAGGCGGCGCGTTTTTAGGTTTTTCACCGTTAATGACTCGAGATTTATGGAGTCATAAAAGTGTCGGGAAAAAAATCTGTAAAAAAATAAGAAAATAAATGTGGAAATATAAAGAGGAATTTTTTTCACATTTATTTGTTCGTTTATTTCTGTATATATTTAGTTTTTTAAATATATGTATTTTATTTTTTCCATATAAATCAATATATTTTTTCTGTATATTTTTTAATCTTTTTATTTATTTATTTATGTTTATTTTATGTTAGTCATTTATTTTTATCCCTTTATTTTTCCTCATTCTTTTCCCTATTGTTTTTGCTATTCCTTGAAGGGCCAAGCTGCCAATCAACTGGCTTTGGACGGGGTTTCCTGCCCAGGCTGAAGTCACGCTCAGGGTGAAGGCTGTCAAGTAAAGCCTGTACAATAATGGCGAGATGGTCGTTTCAACTTAATTTTTCATATGTAGAATTGTACTGATAAGGACCCACAGTTGAAACTGTACTTGTTTTTGGGACCACAGTTGTAGTTTTCTCAGGCTGGTTAGCAGCTCGTCTGTGTGGACTGCTGCTGACACACTGTTAGCTTAGCCTGTTAGCACGTTACCGCCAATGTTACTGAGAAAACACCAAAACAGCTTGCAAGCTAATTAAATATGTATCTACAGAGCTGTGTAAAGGTTAATCAGGGAGCCTTTTTAAGAAATGGAACAAAACCAGCTGATGCATCATCACAGACAGGCCGGAAATAAAACTGCTAACGGTAATTAGCCTGATATACTCAACACTTAACAGTTCATAAAAACTCTGATTTTAATCCTGCTGCTTTGGTTGTTAAACTGTGACACTGACACCAACATGAAGTCTGTCAGTCAAACTGTCAGGTTTTATCATGTTTTATGTGAGCAGCCTGCTTTCAGAGAAGGACAGTAATATCAAATCTCAACATCTTTGAATGCAATTCTGCACACAACAAGCTGCTCGAGTGCCAGGTTGAAGTGGATGATGACACTCAGCAAGACCATCAAAGAGGGCATTATAGACCACTTAAATGAGAAGTATGATGACCAGACCACTGAGGAGCTGCTTGACATGGCTTCTTTTATTGACCCTCACTTTAAAAGCAGATACATTAAAGATGACAGGGTGGACTACCTGAGGTTTCTGCTAAGAGGTAAAAGAAGAGTTCGAGCAGCTACTTTAAAAAAAGCAGCAAAGCAAAGCCAAGCAGCCACCTCTATCTCCAAACCGTGGAGGCTGCTCCAGAGACAGACCCACTGGAACGGTGGCGGCAGTATGAGGCACATTTCCCTCTAGTGGCCAAGCTAGCAAAGAAATACTTGTTCATCCTGCTACAAGCGCCCCATCAGAGCAGCGTTCAGTAGAAGTGGGAACACGGTGACATGTCAGAGGTCATCACTGGAACCAGAAAGAGTTGACCAGCTTGTATTCCTGGTTCTTGACCCGTAGAACTAAATCCCTGATATTCAGCAACACAAGCAAACATTTTGAAGCATCATTGCCAAATATCTATTTGGTTTGTTTTGTTTGTTTTCATATAATGCTATTTTATTACTTGTTATACTTTATATATCATGAGCCTTATTTTGCTGCTTTACCAATATTTATGTTAGACCTGTATTTGGTTGTTTGCTGCTACAGTTCAAACAGTTCCACTGTTAAATAGTATTATGCTAATTATGCTAAGCACATTGAAAACAGAGCAACCTTTGTGTCTGAATATTGTACGGTATCTATGCAAGTCAAACAGATTATAAACAAACATTGGAAAAATCCTAGAATGTGACCCAAGTTTGAATCATTTGTCATCCTCTCGACCTCGTTTCTGCTTCAGAAGAGGCAGAAATGTCAGAGATACTGTTGTCAGTTCTATGTATAAGGAACCTAACTAATTGGCTTTCTCAACAAGTGTATGGAAATTACAGATGTGGAAAATGTGCACACTGTTCAAACACATTTGATACCAAGACATTTAATCACCCTCATACAGGAAAGAAACATGACATAAAAGAATTCATTAACTGTCTCTCTACACATGTCATTTACATCTTGAAATGCCCATGTGGCTTAATGTACGTAGGCCAAACAAAGCACCATCTCAAACTAAGAGTTGCTGAACATAAGGCTGCCATTAGAAATGAAAATATGGATTATGCCATTGCTAGACACTACAAGGAGAAAAACCACGGGTCGGCTACGTCCCTCAAATTTATCGGCATTGAAAGAGTGCGACCCGATCCAAGAGGTGGTAACTTTATTAACCAGCTCTTAAGAAGAGAGGCATTTTGGATTTATGAACTGAATACTATTGAACCTTATGGACTTTATGAAACACAGGATTTGAGTTTTTGTCTGAGATATGTAAATATTAACTTGTATTTCTCTCCACAGGCTATTTGGGCTCTTAGGGAGAGATGAACCACTAGGTCCCCGTTTAGTGATGTAGAGGGACAGCTGTAGGACCTGTACTCCGTTCCGCTAATCCTGTCCAGTCAGTTGTTTACGGGATGTAATGAAGTTTATTTATGTAAAATGGTGTAATACTTGTAACTTTGTGCAACATTAATCACGTCATGTTGTAAAATGTTCACTTTGAGAAAATGAAGCCTGTGATAATTAGTCATGTGACTCAGATGTGTTTATCTCAGCAGCTGTACTGAGCGAACCTGAAGAAGCTGCAGGCGAAACACGTTGTTCGCTCTTAATAAAGTCACCTGACTGAAAATACTGGCTGTGCACGAGGAGTTCTGTCCTTTAGTATTATGTTAATGTTTGGATTTGATATTTTTGACCATATTCACATTTTAGACCTATATTTATTCTATTATTTATTATTTAGCTATTTTGCAGCTATAGTTGAAAAGTCTTTCCTTTTTATATTTTATACATTAAGAAGATATATTTTATATTACATGCTTACTTGAAAATTTGCACAAAGGTTCTAAATAAAAGGAGAAAATAATCAAATGTGAGTAAGTACCTTTTATTTGTCAAGTATATATGATCTTTCCATGTAGTCATTTTATATAAACTATTTATCAATTGAATTTACATAAAATGAGCTATATCGTGATATGTATCATTACAGGAAATTATATATCCTGGTCGATTTGTTGGTCGATATTCTCTCGTCCGACTAAATTCTCATTGGTCGATTAATCGCTGTGTTTCTTTCATAAGGAGAAAACATCAACAACCTTCCAGGGCAGGTATGTTACATTCATATTGTATTAAAAGCTTGATGTGTTTTCATCTTTCAGTGCCAATTACAAGTGTTTCAGGTTTTGTTTTCAAAGCCAAAACGTTTTTCTTGTTTTTTAAACTCCTCCAAAACTTCATGAAAAAAAAAGCTGCAGTGAATCTTCAGGAAGATTATTTTCTTGATTAAATGGTTTGTCTATTAAATGTCAGAAAATGGTGAAAATTGTTGTTATAATTTCCTAAAAACCTGAGATATCCAGAGTTTATTTAATTCAACCACAACTCCGAGATCAGTTTATACCCGCAACAAGTCCTCCAAATTAAACAGATTTTAATCTTGTGACTCCAGAACGACACATATGAGCGTTTTATAATCTGGCGCCTTAATCCAGAAACATGCGGCGCGGATTAAAATTACTACTTCCACTGATGTTGTCATGGCAACAATAGTAACCAGGGGGTTAAGGCTAGGAGATGATCATAGTCACGCTTTTTTTAAAAACTGATGAACAGATCAGTGTGTAATATATTCCGTTTTATTTTAAGCGTTCTCCTCAGAAGTTTGTACTGCAGAGTCATCAACACACCGACCTGACTGATAAAATCATCTCAACTCAAAGTTTCTTACAAAGATAAAAACCTCATTGACAAAGAGATGACAACGTAGCTATAATAACAATCCAACCTGTTACGTAGCTTCATAAAATACATGAAATTTAATATAGACTGATGTGTTTATTTTAATCCATGTATATGTGTGTAAATGTGGTGAGATGTAGATATAAAGCAGCGCTGTTGTTCTGTCCAGTAAAGACATGAAGCTTCACTTTATAATCACACAAACTACAACTGTTAGATTTCATCTGTGAGACCAACTTTTATCTTCCGGAGGGAATTATATCATATATCAAGATGCTGCGGAGACATTAGAGCCAACAGATCAGTTCAGGGATCATGTTCTCCCGGGATGACCACATGTTGACCGGCCGATCATCAAGGAGCTTCAAGTTACCGCGAGATGTTGAGTGAGAACATCGCGAGAACACAGAGGAGATATTTAAACTGGAACAGAAACAAAAGTCCGTCAGTAAGAGAGGAGACCTGCTGGACTTCTCAAACCAGGACCACTACAAGAGCGGAATGGAGGAGAACCAGAACCCGGAGCACCACACCGACAACCCCGTTAAAAGGGCAGAACCCGGTTCTCGCTCCGCTACCACCGATAAACAGGTCAGTGTTCAGGACTTCATGATGGTTTCAAGATGGCGCCGCGGTGCAGACAGACTGATGGTTCATATTCTGGTTAATATAATTAACTAACTAACTAATAACGTGTGGAGTGGATCATATGACAGTTAATCAGATGACGAAGCAGCACTTGAACACTGACTCTTTGTCTTTTAACTTCCGGTCCTCCTAAATCTTTCCGTCCTGGTTGAGTTTTGCTGCTTTTGTTCAAAGAGTTTTATAATCTAACGTACAGCGTGTTAGATGCTCATGTTTCTGTTATAATAGTCATGTGACTGTTTTATTACATGTTTATAATAATATATCAGCACAAAAGCTGTTAATGTAATATTTATTAACCTGAAACACAGAGTTGACTGTTAGAAATCCTACTCTCAGCTGTCCCAGACTTCCTCTTTTCATTCTACATAATAAATATATTTTAATAACTTTGTTTCAGTGAGTCGCATCACTTCTTCAACTCTGTGGAAGTTCTGCTGGTTGTTTCCTGCTCTTATATCTGAATATATTGGCCACAATCAGTCTTCATCATTCTTTCAGTCATCGGTTGAGTTACTGTTTCTTGTTTTATTTCTAACCGTTATATCAATAAATGCATCATATGTACATCAGTCTCATCATTAATTAAACCCCCTGATCCATCAGTCTGTTGTAATTATTGCTGTAGGACTGTTAATGTCACTTTATTAAGTTATATGATAACATTAATATTAATGTAATATTTGTACAGACGAGAAAGTAACATTTAGACTCCCAACAGTGGTCCAGTTAATCCAAATAACATCTAACAGTTTGGATTTTTATTACAGCTCTTCCCACAACAGACTTCAGTCTGACTGGTTTAATATAAAGTAATCTACATGATGGACTGATGTGTGTTCTTGACTGTAACTGACGTTAGTCCAGCTGCTCAGCTGAACAGGTCCTGGACGTATAAAGAGAACTGGATACAGGAAGAGCACCAGGCTTTGAAGCCAATTTGACATAGCGGCCAAACCGTGTAACTACAACGTCACGTGATGCACACTGACCCAAAAAGACTTTTTCCCATAGACTTACATTGTGAAAGAGACGTCTGTAAACCAGTGGATACATTTTTCTGAGCGTCACAACCCCCGCGACATGACTCGTCTCACTATCAGAATTAAATCCGTTCGGTCCGATCACATTTCAAAAGCCTCGAAGAGCCGCATGATTCAATTGTTTTATCCCCATTCAAGTTAGCCGGAGGGCTAAACCGGAAGTAGCCGACTTGGCCAGCGAAAGTCACTAGTGCGCTCGCTCTATGGGCCGCACGATGCGGAAGATCCGAGTACTTTCATAGGAATGAAGGGGGCCCCGCCTCCGACGCTGTATCCAGTTCTCTTTATACATCCATGGAAACAGACGCACAAATACTGTCGCTCAGCGTTTAACTGTCATTTACTGCCACCGTTAAAATACATTTATACTCAGAGCAGCAGAGTGTCGCTTATACAGTTCATCACTTTTATGTTGATTTTGTTGAAGCATGTATAATTACTCAACTCTCAACCCGCATTAACTGAGCAGCTGCTACTGTTCAACATGCTAGTTTAGCATTAGCATGAGCCTCAGACAGGTAAACCCGACAGCTGCCCGACAACAACTCTGTAGAATTTCCACAACTTTATGCTGCAGAGTTCATCAACACGACACAGTGAGCAGATCGAGTCTCTTTCCCCCCTCTGAAGGCAGGGAGGTGCGTTTGTTTTACAGTTTGTGTGGCCCGTACAGGCGGTCACCAAACACACCTGTAACTCAATCTCATTAAAAAGTAAGAGGCTCCACCTGGTGGCGCCTTGCTGTACTACAGCAAATCTACAGAACATTCTCTCAGTTACACCACACGTCCTTCATCTTCATCAGATAATATATCTTTAATCTGTTAAATTAGTAACGACAACTGACTGATCAACTAATCATTGACATCTCTAAGAGGAACAAAGTCATTTTTTTACAGTTCTGTCAAAGTCGACAAATCTGAACAAGAAAAAATTAGACCACTACAATCTGTTACAAATGTTTTTTTGTTTAGTGTTCAGTGAAATATTGTTGGGTGTTTTTAAAATTATATTTATTTATTTTGTCTTGTGTTTGTTTGTTTAAGGGGACAGAAAACTCTGGTTCACACTCCAACAACACAGCAGGTGTCAGTAATGCACCTCAACACTGGTTGCTACCCGACATAAAACAGGAAAAAGAAGAAGAAGAAGAACAGTTTATCAGTCAGAGAGGAGACCTGCTGGATTTCACAGACCAGGACCACTACAAGATCAAAATAGAGGAGAACCAGAACCTGGAGAACCACACGGACAACCCTGTTAAAAGAGAAGAACCAGGTTCACCCTCTGCTACCACTGATAAACAGGTCAGTGTTCAGGACTTCATGATAAAACCTTGGCAGGATATAGTTAATGAGATATATGAAACACTGTACAGATTTAAAAATATGAATATTATGATAACATTTATGTGGATACCAGCTCACAGAGGGATAAAGGGCAATGAAGTCATGGACGCGTTAGAATAACAGGCACTGAAACACGAGGAGATCCTGGACGTTTCACTGAGTAAATCTGAAGCAGAAGGAATAATGAAGAGAAACATGATTGAAGAGCAGCAGCACAGTCGGGATACAGCAAACACAAGACGACACCTCGACACAGTGAGGTTAGTTAGAAGATCTTAACAAGGCTGAGGGTAGGACACACCAAACTAAATAAAACACTGCACTTAATAGGCAAACATCCGTCAGGATCATGTGACCACTGTCAAATAGAGGAATCAGTGCAGCAGATCATTTGTCACTGACAAAAACACTGTTGAACGAGAATCAATAAAGAGGAAAAGAGGGAAGCTTGAAGAGGAAGAACTGAGTCTGAGGTTAGACAGTCTGCTCCGTTATTGGAAAGAAACTGGACTGAACAAAAGAATTTAGTGTTTTCTTGTGTTTGTTTGTTTAAGGGGACAGAAAACTCTGGTTCACACTCCAACAACACAGCAGGTGTCAGTGATGCACCTCAACACTGGTTGCTACCCGACATAAAACAGGAAAAAGAAGAAGAAGAAGAACAGTCCATCAGTCAGAGAGGAGACCTGCTGGATTTCACAGACCAGGACCACTACAAGATCAGAATAGAGGAGAACCAGAACCCGGAGAACCACACCAACAACCCTGTTACAAGAGAAGAACCAGGTTCACCCTCTGCTACCACCGATAAACAGGTCAGTGTTCAGGACTTCATGATAAAACCGGCTTCATAACCCAGCTGAACACCTATGAGAGATTTAGGACTGACGTGTTAGACAGCGCTCTCTGTACTCAGGTACAGTACTTGAGTAAATGTTCTACATTTTCTCACTTTTAGCAAGGTGCAGTATCTAGGAGTGACTAGATCATGATTCATTGAACACAAGCATTATCACGATGAAGTTGAATTGAATTGAATTGTACAGTTTAGAAACCTGTGGTAGTTTGTATGAGCAGGTAGAATTGACGAAAAAACAGACAGGGTAGAGGAACAAGTTGTGTGGGTTTGTTAGGTTTGATGAATCTAGTTCTTTGAACATCGTTGAACCATAGACTGTAAAAAAAATAATGGACGTAGCCACCATGACGTCACCTATTTGTTTGTCAAATCCTATTTTGAAGTCTCAAGTTTGGCATTTTGACCATCGCCATCTTCAGTTTTGGAGCCAGAAGTGACCATATTTGGACAACAGAGCAACTGACCCCGACACTAGCTGCTAGCTTGGTGCATTTTCATTCTATGGTTATTTGTGCTAATGCTAATGCTAATTTTAGCTAGAGAAAAACAGGCTTAAAACCATTAAAGGAAAATATACTTACCAGAAAAATTAAACATCTGACTCCTTAGAGGGTCTTTTAGTACAATCAAATGCTTAACAAGACTTTTTTAGGGTTCACCATAATGTTACAGTTCACTTTCATGAACTGAAAACACACTGAAATAATGACGGCTACAGCTACGCTTATACTCTGAATCTGGGGTTACGCCATGGTTACGTTACATAACCAACGTTGTTGCTGTAGTAACAACCTGTCAATCGTTACTACGTTGTTACTAGTCATGTTCCTGCGTCTTGTTTATCCTGTTATCAAACGAGTTGAACACAGCTTTGGACGGAGGGTTCACGGACCCCTCCCACCAGGTAAAAACACGATGTACGTGTTTATTTGCATATTAAACAGTGAAGTGAGATCCGATCACAAGTGGTCACTCGAGACACATTCTAATGCCAGACCTGGACTGACGTACTTAGAGCTGTCCACTTATGATCGGCTCACCCAAGACACACGTTAATACCAGGTCTGAACAGGACCTTAGATTATTTGTTCCACCATTTCATCTCACTGTCTCTTTCTGTTTGTCTGTTGCCATAGAAACAAAAAGGAAGCAAGGGACTCAAACATCACCGCTGTCAGCACTGTGACAAAGCCTTCACGACATCAACATATTTAAAGATTCATCAGAGAGTTCACACTGGAGAAAAACTTCACAGCTGTGACCAGTGTGGGAAAGCTTTCACTACAGACAGTAGTCTTAAAATCCACCAACGCATTCACACTGGAGAGAAACCGTACAGCTGTGACCAATGTGGAAAAGCTTTCAATCTTCTTGGTAATCTTCAAATCCACCAACGCATTCACACTGGAAATAAACCGTACAGCTGTGACCAATGTGGAAAAGCTTTCACTACACACAGCGCCCTACAAATACACCGACGCAGTCACACTGGAGAGAAACCGTACAGCTGTGACCAATGTGGAAACACCTTTACTTTGCTTTGTAGTCTAAAAAGACACATACGTATTCACATAGGAGAGAAACCATTTAGCTGTGACCATTGTGGGAAAGCTTTCACTGATGACGGAGCCCTAAAATGTCACCAACGCCTTCACACAGGAGAAAAACCGTACAGCTGTGATCAATGTGGAAAAGCTTTTACTTTGCTGTGTAGCTTAAAAAGGCACATACGCATTCACACAGCAGAAAATCCGTTTAGCTGTGATCAGTGTGGGAAAGCTTTCGCTCAAGACAGTAATCTAAAAAGCCACCAGCGCACCCATACTGGAGAGAAACCATACAGGTGTGACCAATGTGGGAAAACTTTCACTGCAAGCGGCGATCTGAAAAAACACCAACGCATTCATACTGGAGAGAAACCGTACAGCTGTGACCAATGTGAGAAAGCTTTCAGTACAGACAGTAACTTAAAAATGCACCAGCGTATTCATACAGGAGAAAAACCGTACAGTTGTGACCAATGTGGGAAAGCTTTCACCTCAGACAGTAACCTAAAAAAACACCAACGCATTCATACAGGAGAGAGACCGTACAGTTGTGACCAATGTGGGAAAACTTTCACACAAGCAGGTAATCTACAAATCCACCAAAGGATTCACACTGGCGAGAAACCATACTGGTGTGATCAATGTGGGAAAGCTTTTGTTACAGACAGTAATTTAAAAATCCACCAACGCATTCACACTGGAGAGAAACCGTACTGGTGTGAACAATGTGGGAAAACTTTTGCTCACAAGAATTCCCTAAAAACCCACCAACGCAGTCACGCAGCATTGTGTTGAACATGTGTTAGAGGCAGGTTAGCGGTGTCGCCCTGCCTCCTCTCAATGCCTTAATAACAGTGTTGTTCTATCCTGAATTTCTCTACAATCTGAGGGCTGCCAACAATAACTTTAGAAACAGCATGTATGCCATCAGCAGCACACATGTCTGAATTTTAAGCTCAGTGATTGGCTGTTTCTGTAGAAATGCACCTTGGGAGTCGTTGACTTCTAGCCTGAATTTTTTTTAAATTTATTTTTGAGTTTCATGTTGTGTTTGAATAGAATGTGTTGAATGAATTTGTAAATTCTTCAGAACTACAGAATTTCCCTTTTTTAAATTAAATTTAGCATCAGTGGTTTCAACTAAAATCCATAAGTGATTGACATTAATCAATCAATCAATCAATCAATCAATCTTTATTTATATAGCGCCATATCACAACAGAAGTCATCTCAAGGCACTTTTCACATAGAGCAGGTCAAGACCGTACTCTTTAATTTACAGAGACCCAACAGTTCCCCCATGAGCAAGCACTTGGCGACAGCGGTAAGGAAAAACTCCCCTTTAACGGGTAGAAACCTCAAGCAGACCCCGGCTCTTGGTGGGCGGCCATCTGCTTTGACCGGTTGGGTTGAGAGAGAGAAAGAGAGAGGGGAAGGGGGAGGGGGGACAGCAGAAAAACAATGACAACAACAAACAACAACAAGCACAAGCATCAACAGACAGGGAAGGATGCCATCAGGACTGTGAAGAACCGCGAAGGTTCGGCCCGGGAGTCAGGTTTTCCTGTGAGATGAGAAAGCACAAAAAACTCCGGGGAAGAAGCAAAGTTAGTGACATGCATTGCTGTTACATGAATGCATACAGATGGAGAGGAGGAGGAGGAGAGAGGAGCTCAGTGCATCATGGGAAGTCCCCCAGTAGTCTAAGCCTATAGCAGCGTAACTAAGGGCTGATCCAAGGCGAGCCTGGTCGGCCCTAACTATAAGCTTTATCAAAAAGGAAAGTTTTAAGCCTACTCTTAAACATAGAGAGGGTGTCTGCACCCCGGACTGAATCCGGTAGATGGTTCCAAAGAAGAGGAGCCTGATAGCTGAAGGCTCTGCCTCCCATTCTACTTTTAAAGACTGTAGGGACCACCAGTAAGCCTGCATACTGGGAGCGCAGTGTTCTAGTGGGGTAATACGGTATTATGAGCTCTTCAAGATATGATGGTGCCTGACCATTAAGGGCTTTGTAAGTTAGGAGAAGGATTTTAAATTCTATTCTAGATTTTACAGGAAGCCAATGTAGTGAAGCTAAAATGGGAGAAATATGATCTCTTTTTCTAGTTTTAGTCAATACACGTGCAGCTGCGTTCTGGACCAGCTGGAGAGTCTTTAGAGACTTGTTAGGGCAGCCTGATAATAAGGAATTGCAATAATCCAGCCTAGAAGTAACAAATGCGTGAACTAGTTTTTCTGCATCTTTTAGGGACAGGATGTGCCTGATTTTTGAGATATTACGTAAGTGAAAAAAGGCAGTCCTTGAAATTTGATTTATGTGGGAGTTAAAGGACATATCCTGATCAAAGATAACTCCCAGATTCCTTACGGTGGTGCTGGAGGCCAGGGTAATGCCATCCAGAGCAGCTTTGTCATTAGATAATGTGTTCCTAAGGTGTTTAGGGCCAAGCACAATAACTTCAGTTTTATCTGAATTTAGTAGTAGAAAATTGCAGGTCATCCAGGTCTTTATGTCGTTAAGGCATGTTTGGAGTTTAGTTAACTGATTGGGTTCATCTGGCTTCATTGATAAATATAATTGGGTATCGTCTGCGTAACAATGAAAATTTATGGAGTGTTTCCTAATAATGTTACCTAAAGGAAGCATATATAAGGTGAATAGAGTTGGTCCAAGTACAGAACCTTGTGGAACTCCGTGTCTAACTTTTGCCTTCACGGAGGATTCATCATTAACATGTACAAACTGAAATCGGTCTGATAAATAAGACTTAAACCAGCTTAATGCAGTTCCTTTAATGCCAATTAAATGTTCCAGTCTCTGCAAAAGGATTTGATGGTCAATTGTGTCAAATGCAGCACTAAGATCTAACAGGACAAGTATAGAGACAAATCCTTTGTCTGATGCAGTTAGGAGGTCATTTGTGACTTTCACCAGTGCTGTTTCTGTGCTATGATGCGCTCTAAATCCTGACTGAAAATCCTCAAATAAACTATTGTTATGTAGAAAGTCACATAACTGATTGGAGACTGCTTTCTCAACATTAGCGTTAGCTTATTGTCCCTCGCTATTATTAGCAGCTATTTTTTTCCCCCAAAAAATTTACAGCTCTGACTGTATCTTACAAAACAGGGGACAGACTTTGGGAGTCAACAGTCATAATGACAGCAGCTATATGTTTGTGAAATTTCTTTCCTCAACTTTTAACAATCAACAGTGCTGCTAGCTAACTAGCTAATGTTAGCTCTGTGTTTAAAGCCATTATCTTATTCAATATTTCTATTAAATGCAATATAACATAATAAGGTTCATTAAGTTAATAGTCCTGAATAGTTACTGATAAGGGGGCAGTTTGATCTTAAACAAAGCAGCCAAAGCGAATGATTACAGGCGACAAGTTGTTTGTGACAGTTACTTGCCAATTTTGCTGTTATTACTGTAGTGTGAATGTATTATTGGTCACCTCTTTATATTAATATCATGTTATATTAAGCTAATCTTGTGATAATACATTATTATTATTATTATTATTATTATTATTAGATCACCACTGGGACTGGTGTGTTGTGTGTAACATGAGCGACCTCTGCTGGACCCCAAACTCCATTACCAGTTTGCTGTTTCCTGTCCCTGTAGTAGGTTGATGCGTATAAGCTCAACCTACCACAGTGTGATGAAAACATTACAAAAAAATCCCAAAATATGCATATACAACCCAGGAACAAAAATGTGATCCTTACACAAATAATGAATCCCTGGCCTATTTATAGGATGAATATAAATAAAACACACTATCAGGTCAGGAAAACTGCCTGCTCCAATTGGATCAAAAGAAAAACAAAAAGTATTGATTACAACAACAACAAACCACAACAAAGTTTCACCAGCAGTTTTTCCGCCCCTGAAAGTGGCTTTTAAGTGTCACAAATATACTGTTTAAAAAAAATTTCCCAAAGCAGTGAAATGAACTCCAATGCGTAAAAATAGACCAGACCTGTCAAACTTTATGTGAAGACAACTGATCATGTATCCCTAAATCCCTAATAAATGTGTTCATCACACGATCACCCGTTTTTGTGACTTGTTTAACCATCCCGGCTTAGCAGCCCTCCATCGGCGCCTTTGGGCGACGGAGGACAAGATCGTCTGCATCCCTGGGAACTTCTGGTGGAGGTACTGCAGATCCCACGTCATCGCCACGGTGATCTCCACGCCCCTTGATCTTCCCCATGTTTTCGCTACTGCAGACGATGATGAGGACGTCCAGGACGGCTCTTCCCCTCAAGGACTGGTGGAAGAAGAAGAGCAGGTTTGGCCTCCATATGTGGTATTCTAAAACAGATGAATAAAAAAAAAAATGCTCAAAGTTTTGACAAAGCATTTTGGGTTCTCTTATGCTAAAAACTCAATTTGAATGATTGTTGCTGACTCCTCTGGCTGTTGTCTGTTCTGGTTCTGGTACAACTGTGGCTCCTCTGTTGTGATTGTAGTTTGTAACTCTGAAAGGCCGCAGTATGTTATTTATGTGTCTGTCCTTTTTGTTTTGTTGTATAAAATACCATTATACCCTTATATCATTTTCAATTTCTGGCACCTAATGTTATTTAATTTGCTCTATAGAACTAAGTTTAGTTAATAAACTAAAATACTTTTTATCAATCATAATCCAAGTTATTGTCATTTTAAATGAATTTGATTTTCAAGAGATCCACAGGTGATATTTTTAAGTACAGTAATGACATTTGAGTGGTTGATGGACATGTGATTGACTGCAGAGTGACGTTTTAAAAGATGCAGAAACACGATGACACGTTCCTTTTTCTTCTACTTTTGGCCTGATTAAACAACAAGAGAACGCCACCTTGTGCTGCCTTCAACTGCATCAACCAATCAGGTTGCAAAGGACAACAAATATCAAAGGTTCACCTTAAAGGGCATTAAAAGTCACATAATATATAATATATAAACAACCATAATACATCCATGTGTCTGATATTAGCCAGCATTATGACCACAGTTAATGATCCTATAGATTTGATTAATTGATGATGTGTTTAATTAATGTGTAATGACACACACAGCTTGACTATTTAAAGTTCACTGAGCTCTCTGTGATGCTTTTATTTTTATTTCAATGGAAGACTTTAGATTCTCTGGAGTAAAAACAGTAAAAACACAAGATAGAAATATTTCATCCAAGGAAAAAAAAACCTTCCATCAAAAGTCAAAGTGAAAGAATAAGAATGTGTCACGTCCTAACGGGACTTTTTCTGTTTTTCGGACTCTTTGTGTTTTTGTTCTTTTGACTTCCTTGGTTTTTGTATCCTCAGACTTTTTCTGTTTTTAGTTGGACTCTTCGAGGGACTCTTTCATTTCCTGGTTTTGGTTTTCTCTGTTCCCCTTGTGTGTTCCTTCTGTTTTGTGTCACCTGTTTGTTTACTTTAGTTCCTGTTTTATTTTGAAATATTTCCTCCTTGTGTCTGGTCACTTTACTTCCTGTGTTTGATTCTTTCATGTGTCTCACCTGTGTTTCATTTGCAATCGCTCCCTGGCGTTTGCGTTTGTTCGATGTTCCCGTGTCTCCTGTGTTCTGGTTTGTTCCTGTCTACCGTCTCTGCGTTTGGGTCCACCTGCTCAGCTCCCCCAGCTCCTTGACAGAATAAAGAACAACTATAACAATGATAGAAAAGTACAGAAGTGCTACAATTGTAATGTACTTAAATAGAAAATATTAAATATATATATTTTCAACTTAATGTTGCAGTGTATTAAAACATTATAATTTAAAAACTGTACTTTACCATTCATCTTCAATGAAACACACAATATACAATCACAACAAGGTAAGAATAATTTAAAGATAAAGTAAAACAATACATATAATATCAGTCAGTGGTTCCCAACCTTTTTCCATAATGGGCCTCTTTTCTATCATTGAACCTCTGACTAACTGACATATTTTATGAATATTTCATACTATATTCAATACATGTCTTATTTATTCATTTATTTAGCATTTTGTAATTTATCATCATATTTATCTTATGTTCCACTCTTGTGCAATAAGAATTTATACCACTGTTTTCTTTGTGTGCAGTATTATTTTAGTACCGTGTGTGTATTACAAGTTACTTTGCAGTTGTCTGTGTAGAGTAACGTGTTATTTATTACACATTACTCTCATTAAAGTAACTGCAGAAGTATGACTGTATGTTTCATAGCAGGTCATCAACACACAGAAGCTCAAGTTTATTGCAGTTGTGAGATACGTTCAATAAATCATTGATCACATAAAAAGTGTCCTGATGAAGATGTATAAACAATGTGAACATTCAGTATAGAGCTGCAACTGTTATTTTCCTCACTGATTGAAAGGAAGGATGTTTGATGATATTGTTCAAAGGAAGAGTTGACGAAGTTCTTATTTTGTAGACGTTTATTAGACGATGGCCATCGGGTCCATTCCATGTACAAAGATGGTCTGGGCACCGTACCCCTGTCGGTGCATAGCTTATATAGGGTTACACATCTGTATCTTATCACATGAATAACATAGGTTTTCCATGGGCACTAGGTCAGTTGGGAGCCATCCATCATGTAATTGACAGCTGCCTCACAACATATTATGTGTCACAACATATTATGTGTCACAACAAACCACATCTGGAACAGTTCCAAACTTGACCATGGATCCATTGTTTGTATTTCTAAGTTCCCCCCGAAGGGCTATACCATGTTACCTAAGGTGACATGCAGACTCTGGAATGTTTATGTCACATGTCCAACACCCAAAATCAGTAAAATACATAGGGTCAGATAAAAATCATACTAACACTGATTAATCCGTCAATTATTTTATTTGTTTGGTCCATAAAATGTCAGAAAATGGTGAAAAATGTCAATCAGCGTTTCCCAAAGTACAAGATGACGTCATGTTTGTCTTGTTTTGTCCACAACACCAAGATATTCAGTTTACTGTCAGAGAGGACTTAAGAAACCAGAAAATATTCACATTTAAGAAGCTGCAATCAGAGAATTTAGACTTTTTTTTTCTTAAACAGTGACTCAAAGTGATTAATCCATTAACAAAATGGTTGGTGATTAAAGGACTGAATACTCCAGCAGACACTGACAGCTGCGGAGACACAGTGGTTCTGGTTGCGTAGTAGATCAGCATCTACAGGAAGACGTCCAGTTTCTGTGTTCATGTTCAGTTTGAAAGTGAAAACAACCATTTAAGTGTAATTAGTTAAAGAACAGCAGAGTCCAGTGCTGATAAAAGTCAGGGTGAAGTCTTCTGATTGGCCGGTTGTGTGGAGGGGGCGGGACCAGACGCCTGAAGGAGAAGATTGAAGATTAACATCATTCTGTCTTTAGGTGCGTTTCCTGTTTCAATCTGCACGTTAAAAAAAATTTGATGAAATTCAAAAAAAATTTAAATATCACAAATAAGAGTTTCCTGTTGTCTGAACGTAGTTGTGTGGTGGAAAAGTTTGTTTTTCAATCAAATAAAATTTAAAAAATGAGACAAAAGCCAAGTTTTCATCCAAATGTAGCGCAAACTTTAACTGAATTTCCAGAAAATCTAAATAAAATGTTTCCATCCACTGCTGTTCTGGTTGGTTTTACTCTCAGTTTTTCCACATCAGCAAAGCATAAAAATTTTTGGGAATATTTTGATTCCTGCTCCGTTTTTTTTTTTTAAGCAAAGCCTGAAAATGATGGATGGAAACGTACTTGAAGTGCAACAGAAACAGACGATGATGATGTATCTGAATCATGTGAAGAGCTGAAAACATCAGATCTGTGTGGAGCGATGATGAGGAGGCTGTAACCTTCCTCACATCAATACATGAAACTAACAGAAACGTCACATTTCCATCGTTTGAGCTTTGACTGTCGCTCTTATAATGACGTCATCTCCTTCTGCAACGCCACCAGCCGTTTATCTGCTGATATTCACACACAGTGGATGGAAACCTGTCTGTTCTCATGTGTTTGTCTCCGCTCACCTGTCCTCGTCCTCGTCCGGAGAAGACGGTGGTCAGTCCGTTGTGGGCGGGGACATGTCGTAGGGGGCGTGTCCTGGACTCTTTCAGCTCGGACAGGAGCTCGGGGCTCGACAGCGACGGACGGACTGAACGCAAACAGAATAAAGAAATAAATCATCACTTCAAACATTTGATTTCCTCCAAACCTGCAACCGATCAGCCAAATGTTTAAACCACCAAAACATAAAATGTTTCATTCAGGAGTCACGTTAACCCTTTAAATGCCAAACCAACAAACAAACAACATTTATGAACCTCACAAAGTCCCCTAATAACTAAGCACATTTACCACATTAACCTGTACACACTGTTCAGGTCCAATTTGACCCATTTTTACATTTGAGAGCAGTAAAAACAACCTGAACTCCATTTTTTAGCCTGAAATTTTATGACATTTCCTAAATTGACCCAGAATATACAAAGATTATTATTAATATATTATTGTGAAGTGTTCCAGGTTAAATTTTACTCGTATTTATTCAAAAATGTTCTCCTGTTTCAAGTATCATATAGTGACTGTGAATGTTTTTTCTAAACTCTGCTCTCTGAAAGCTTCGTCAAGGATTAATCACCCATTTATTGATGACTGATGAGGTATTTATGAATAGTAAATAGATTTATGGTTCATAAATTTGCTATAGAGACTAATTATGAGAGTATGATGGGTCAGAATATGAACAGTATATGAGGGTGTCATCAGGGTAATGTAGAAACTAAACGTAATAAAAACTGTAAATGTGGTGAGAAGTGATCACATTTTGAGCAAGTTACAACAGATGATATGAGTTTAATGGTATTTTTTAAAATAAGAAATGTAATAGAGTAACTATGTAATAAAAATAAATAAATCTAATGCTTTAAAGTCCTCCTGTATTCTCTGTACAGAACCATTTCCATCCAAACAGAGCTGGAAAGTAACTAAATACATTTACTGAAGTACAGTTTTGAGGTACTTGTACTTTACTTGAGTATTTCCATGTGATGCTACTTTCTACATTTCAGAGGGAAATATTGTACTTTCTACTCCACTACATTTATTTGACAGCTTTAGTTACTTTTCAGATGAAGATTTGACACAATGGATAATATAACAAGCTTTTAAAATACAACACATTGTTAAAGATGAAACCAGTGGTTTCCAACCTTTTTGGCTTTTGACGTCTTACAAAAAGCAGTGTGTAGTCGGGGTCACATTTCACATGTCTATGAGTTGTTAACAGCTCCACCAAATAGTGATTTTTCCCGTCCACAATCAGACACCTCACATCCTCATACAATCAGGCACTAAAAATAATGGACAAAAAGCCTGTTCGGTGGCATCACTGTCACATACTGAAATATACAATCTACTTAGTTTTGAGAGCTTTACTCATTTATGTTTTCTTAAATTAGTTTTCAAATGTATCAATAGTTTAGCCCCCGAGCCAAAGACAAGACAGTACCAAAGTAACTAGCAGCATGGTGAATGGCAACTGTAGAATACCATATCATAGATCTAAATTTGGACAATCAGCCTCCTCCATACAGGACTGTCAACTCTGGAACACATTACCAACCGAAATCTAATTAATTTCAGATATAAAATCTTTTACAACAGAGGTTAAGTGTTGGCTAAAAGCAAACCAGAGCTGTACCCATTTTTAGCTAATTGTATTGTATTGTTAATTTTTTTTTTTTCAAACTGTACATCACAATCAGTGTAATTCAGTGTGTGTATTTTATTGTACCTCCATATCTGTAGTGCACTGTGGTTTTTATGATGATGAAAGCTGTATATTTTAATTACACTGTATATGTAACGCCCAACTAGGGACAAGAGTTGAAAATTAGCAATAGCTATAAACTCTCTGTGCAGTTCATCAATTTCATGCTCTGTATTGAAAATATGTTCAATTGCATCGTCCCTATGAAATAAAATAAAGAAATGTTATTTTCTGATTGTTTCCTCCACACAACCCTGCAGGAAGGTGCCACATCGCTGGATTTGGTGTGAATGCAGCCTTACATGTGACCTCGCTGTATGAACGGTAAACAAACTTTGCTTCATCATCATAGTATATTTATTAATCTCACACAGTAACAAACATACATTATCTCATCGCTGTGCAAGCGGATGTTTAAAAAAGAAAAACAGTGTTAAAACTAAGTAGCGTCTTTCTTTCACTCGCTTCTAAAACAAATGCACACGCTTATTCCACAGGGGGCGCTAAAATCATCACATAATACAAGTTGTAATAACTTTAAGTAAGATTTTTCATGCAGGACTTTTACTTCTAATGAAGTATTTTTACATTGTTGTATTGGTACTTTTACTGCAGTAAAGGATCTGAATACTTCCTGTTAGTATGTAGTACACACTGTTCAGAACTGTTTACTAGGATCTGAACCGTTTCTTTAAATGTGACATTAAATTGACTTTATGTTCGATACGTCCAGCTCACCTGGTCTGCTGTCGCCGCAGGGAGAAGAGGAGGAGGATGAAGAGGGGCTCCAGGGGGAAGAAGAGGGAGTGGGACTGGAAGGGGAGGGCAGACGGGAGGAGGTGGGGGAGGTGGAGGAGGAGGGGGAGGCCGCAGAGGAGACGACACTGGATTCACTGAATTCACTGTTAAACTGAAATTTGTTCTGACGTTCTGAAAACAAAAAGACAAAGATGAGATGATGACGGATTTCATGTCTCTGTGGTCATTTTTTGTCTCTTTGCAGTCGCTATGCATCTCTTTGTAGATGCTACGCGTCTCTTTGCAGTCGCTAGGCGTCTCTTTGTAGTCGCTACGCGTCTCTTTGTAGTCGCTACGCGTCTCTTTGTAGTCGCTACGCGTCTCTTTGCAGTCGCTACGCGTCTCTTTGCAGTCGCTACGCGTCTCTTTGTAGATGCTACGCGTCTCTTTGTAGTCGCTACGCGCCTCTTTGTAGATGCTACGCGTCTCTTTGTAGTCGCTACGCGTCTCTTTGCAGTCGCCACGCGTCTCTTTGCAGTCGCTACGCGTCTCTTTGTAGTCGCTATGCGTCTCTTTGTAGTCGCTATGCGTCTCTTTGCAGTCACCATGTGTCTCTTTGTAGTCGTCTTGTGTCCTTGTGCTAGTTTAGCGTCTCTTTGCAGTTGTTTTTTGTCTGTCTGCGGTCATTTCGTGTTTCTCTGTGGTCATTTTTGTCTCTTTGTGGTGGTTTTGAATCTGTTTGTGGTAGTTTAATCTATTTATGTGAAGAGAGACGATGTGAGACGGAGGAGGAGATGGATTTTCACCTAGAAACTCTGCTTGCAGTTGTGGACTTCGCAGAGACAAATGGGGAAGAGGAGGAGGAGGAGACGATGAGGAGGACGGAGGCTCCGTCACTGAGGTAGATGTTACTGATGATGGAGGTGATGATGAAGGTGGTGATGAAGACTTCATGATGAACACCTGCAGTGGGAGGAGCTAATCTGTTATTCAGAGAACTGTAACATCCTGACAGTGTGATGTGACCCCTGAACTCATCACTCCAACCTGCAGACGTTAGAAATGTAGATCAGAGCAGGAAACGACCACTAACTGGCCAAAAATGCTCCAGAGTGACGTGTTTTTGATTCTAGTTTCAGGATGAGGAGTAAAAGCGTTTGATCAACTTTCTCTATTAAGGAAATCACTCGTGTCTCAGGAGCTCCAGAGGAGTCTGAACTAGTTAGAAGCTGCAGGAGATGAACTTCAGACAGATATTCTATGAGAGGAGAGATGTTCGTTTACATTAACCTCATTTTCATTCAAGTTAAATTGTGTTTACAGATTATCTCAGAAACTAGTTCCTGTTTTGTTATTTCATGTCACAGGTTAACAAGAGAAGAGATCAGATTACCTTTGTAACCTCGGTTCTCTGAGAGCGTTCAGGTGTACCGACTGACCGATGCCGTCGTTTCACAGGACAACAGGAAGCATCACCTGTCCTCCCAGTCCTCCCAGTTTGCACTCACTGACCGGTTTGAAGCTGCATCTCCTCGGCTCCTCGTGGCGTCGACAGAACAACGACTTCCTGCGGCTGGGACAAAGTCTGTGCCACACACACACACACACACTGTTACAACAAAGTGTGTGTGTGTGTGTGTGTGTGTGTGTGTGTGTGTGCGCGCGCGTGTGTGTGCGTGTGTGTGTGTGTTTGTGAACCAGACTCAGGTTTGAAGAGAAAACTTCATTCATGCAAAGCACCCATGACTCAAAAGTCCACATTAATTATTGACATTTTTATGACATGGTTGCCATGGATACCAGGAAGGAAAAGAGAGAGTCAGCTGGACTTTTAACCCACACACACACACACACACACACACACACACACACACACACACACAATCTCTGTGCAAGGCTTCACTAGTCAGACATGAATTCATTCATTATAATGAATAATACATTCATTTAATAGTTCATTCATTTGTGTTGTCTTGTTTTGAATATTGTACAGTCGTTTGGTCCACAAAACTACTACAAAGAGACACAAAACTACTACAAAGAGACTCAAAACTACTACACAGAGACTCAAAACTACAACAAAGAGACACAAAACTACTACAGAGAGACTCAAAACTACAACAAAGAGACACAAAACTACTACAGAGACACAAAATTACTACAAAGACACTCAAAACTACAACAAAGAGACACAAAACTACTACAAAGAGACTCAAAACTACAACAAAGAGACACAAAACTACTACAGAGAGACTCAAAACTACTACAGAGAGACTCAAAACTACAACAAAGAGACACAAAACTACTACAGAGAGACTCAAAACTACAACAAAGAGACACAAAACTACTACAAAGAGACTCAAAACTACTACAAAGAGACTCAAAACTACAACAAAGAGACACAAAACTACTACAGAGAGACTCAAAACTACAACAAAGAGACACAAAACTACTACAGAGACGCAAAACTACTACAAAGAGACTCAAAACTACAACAAAGAGACACAAAACTACTACAGAGACACAAAACTACTACAAAGAGACTCAAAACTACTACAAAGAGACTCAAAACTACAACAAAGAGACACAAAACTACTACAGAGAGACTCAAAACTACTACAAAGAGACACAAAACTACTACAGAGACACAAAACTACTACAAAGAGACTCAAAACTACTACAAAGAGACTCAAAACTACAACAAAGAGACACAAAACTACCACAGAGAGACTCAAAACTACAACAAAGAGACACAAAACTACTACAGAGACACAAAACTACTACAAAGAGACTCAAAACTACTACAAAGAGACTCAAAACTACAACAAAGAGACACAAAACTACTACAGAGAGACTCAAAACTACTACAAAGAGACTCAAAACTACAACAAAGAGACACAAAACTACTACAAAGAGACTCAAAACTACAACAAAGAGACACAAAACTACTACAAAGAGACTCAAAACTACTACAAAGAGACAAAATTACTACAGAGAGACACAAAACTACTACAGAGACACAAAACTACTACAAAGAGACTCAAAACTACTACTACAAAGAGACTCAAAACTACTACAGACACAAAACTACTACAGAGACACAAAACTACTACAAAGAGACACAAAACTACTACAGAGAGACACAAAACTACTACAGAGACACAAAACTACTACAAAGAGACTCAAAACTACAACAAAGAGACACAAAACTACTACAAAGAGACACAAAACTACTACAGAGAGACACAAAACTACTACAGAGACACAAAACTACTACAAAGTGACACAAAACTACTACAAAGAGACACAAAACTACTACAGAGACACAAAACTACTACAAAGAGACACAAAACTACTACAAAGAGACTCAAAACTACTACAAAGAGACACAAAACTACTACAAAGAGACTCAAAACTACTACAAAGAGACACAAAACTACTACAAAGAGACAAAACTACTACAAAGAGACACAAAACTACTACAAAGAGACAAAACTACTACAGAGACACAAAACTACTACAGAGACACAAAACTACTACAGAGAGACTCAAAACTACTACAAAGAGACACAAAACTACTACAAAGAGACAAAACTACTACAGAGACACAAAACTACTACAGAGACACAAAACTACTACAAAGAGACTCAAAACTACTACAAAGAGACACAAAACTACTACAAAGAGACTCAAAATCAAATTAAATATAAAATCTTTTACAACAGAGGTTAAGTGTTGGCTAAAAGCAAACCCATTTTTAGCTGATTGTATATTTTCTTTTTTTCTTTCAAACTGTGCATCACAATCAGTGTAATTCAGTGTGTGTATTTTATTGTACTTCCATATCTCTAGTGCACTGTGGTTTTTATGATGATGAAAGCTGTATATTTTAATTACACTGTATATGTAACGCACAACTAGGGACAAGAGTTGAAAATTAGCAATAGCTATAAACTCTCTGTGCAGTTCATCAGTTTCATGCTCTGTATTGGAAACATGTTATATTGCATCATCCCTATCAAATAAAAGGAAATTAATTAATTAATTAAAACTACTATAGACACACAAAACTACTACAAAGACGTAAAACGACCACAAACACGTGTTACGACTCTAGTCTTGATCAAATATAACATGATGTCCTATAAACAATATATACAATAATCTGAGAATGTGCAGGTTTTAAATATTCAGACAGATCTGATAATAAATCCAGTTATTGTGTTTATGATGAACTCTGCGGCTTCATGAAGCTTTTCAGCCTCGTTTAGCTGCTTGTTTTGGTGGAAACACTGAGACACTGTAATGTAATTAATGTAATTAATGTAATTAATATAATTAATGTATTAATTACTGTAATAATGATTAAAAGTGAATCATTTTCAGTTGGATCAGACAGAAACACAGACAGGAAGTTTCACTATCAGCTTCTTTAATAAAACATCAATAAAATAAACAGTTTTCATTATTAACAAAACAACAACATGTGACACACATCCACAGCTTCTTCATCCCATCATCATCATCGTCGTCATCATCACCGTCACCATGGTGACAGTTACAGCGTCCACTTCAAACACCTGCAGACACACAGAGGAGACACACTGAACGACTAAATACACCGACTCCTGCTAACTGACAATAACACTTATTAAATAATACATATTAAACAATATACATATTATAATAATACATATTATAGTTAGGATAACTGGTTGATCATCGGAAAAATTAATCGACACATATTTTGATTAATTGTCTTTTTTTATTTAAACAAAAAGGACAAAATGTGCTTGTTTCAGATTTGATGCTTTTCTTTGTCGTCCGTCAGTTATAACGAACATTTCTGGATATTTGCTAATCAATAGTTTAAATAAAACTGTGACTGTGCTGCCATCTGCTGTTCACTGTTCTGTTGTCTTGACGATGAAGTAAAAGTCATTTTAACTACGTTACTTTAATATTCTGATACTTGGATTAGTTATTGATTACATGTTTTAACAGGTAATCAATAACTGTATCAGATTACAAGTTTAAATTAAATCTCCAAACCTGCAACCAGATCCTGACGTGTGTGTGTGTGTGTGTGTGTGTGTGTGTGTGTGTGTGTGTGTGTGTGTACCTGGTCTGTGTGTGTGTGTGTGTGTACCTGGTCTCTGTGTGTGTGTGTGTGTGTGTGTGTGTGTGTGTGTGTGTGTGTGTGTGTGTGTGTGTACCTGGTCTCTCTGTGTGTGCACAGACACTTGCTGCTGCAGTAGCGCCCCCCGCAGGTGGTGCAGGTGTAGTGCGAAGGGAAACCGCAGACGCAGCAGAAGTGTCGGGGGGGCAGCGAGGAGGGCGGAGCCGCCGCAGACAGGTAGTTAGGCTCCGGCTTCTCCGACAGGTTCTACCAATCAGAGAGCAGAGGAGGGAGGAGGTCAGCTGACAGCAGACCCTCTCAGCCAATGAGACGGCGGGTAAAGAGCAGCGGCGGCGACGTGTGACTCACCTCCTCCTCCAGCAGCGTCGTGAAGTTCTTCCTGAAACGCTGCTTGAAGTGATCGCCCCTCGTCTTCCTCTTCTTCTTCTCTGGACGCACACACACACACACACACACACACACACACACACACACAGACAACTTCAGTAATCATGTGACGCTCAAACGAGGAAGACGAGGAGCTGATGAAGACAAACAGGAATCTGTTAAATCAGGATCTTTTGCGTCTCACCGGGTTCTTCTGTCTCACTGAAGGCAGGCAGGCGGGCAGTAGGACCTGGGGGAGGGAGGGAGGACAGAGGGTCGTCCTGGAGACACAAAACAACAACAACAACAACAACAACATGTCAACATGGATGAAACGGGCCTTTAAAGTTCACACAAAGAAGACAGAGAGATGCAGGTGAAAGCTCTGAGTAAGTGAACCTTGAGTTCAGAGACGTCACATCTTCACTTTGATTCACTTTAACAGATAAAAGACAAAAAGACGACGTCTAAACTAACTGATTGATAATCAATGAAGATACAGAAACATCTGGAGGAAGACTGACAGACTCACCTGGAAGTTGTCTTTCTCCAGAGCCTCCAGCTGTCTGCTCAGCCTCCTCTGTCTGGTGGCTTCATCCAAAACTCTGCGCTGACCCGCCTCCACCCGAGCTGACAAACAAACAAACAAACAAACAAACAAACAAACAAACAAACAGACAGACAGAGAGAGACACTTGTTATTAGTAAGGTGTCGCCTCCACTCAAATCAAACTTTGCTGTAAAAACTTTAAGAAATTGAATATTTATCCTGAAACTCTGTGAAACATCTGAAGTAATTAACAACTAGTTATGAGGTGAAGTTGGATCCGCCGGGCTGCCTGCTCACAAAACATCTGTTAGTTCATCAGAATATCCAGATTCAAACAAACAAACTGTTTACTGCAGAGCGATCCGTCTCCTGAAGTCAGGATTTTATTCAACAGCAGAACATTTCTACTGTCTGTCTGTAAATATTATCAAGAAGAACCTGGTTCAGTTCTTATCGTCACCAGGGAAGAACTGCTGGATCTTCAACAGCTCAGCAGGGTTTGAACATCTGCTGCTCATCAACAGACCAAACAGGATCTGGAACCAGGCTCGCTGAGTCCGGCACTGACAGAATCCTACATCCACCAGGAGGACCACGTAACGGAGTTAACGGGGGGAAAACGACGGGAGGCAGCTTCTACATGAATTCTACATCTGCTTCTACATGAATACTCATCACCTAGAGACTGTTTTCATCAACTGCAAACTGTTTTATTCTTTATTCTGGATGATGTTTACGTCCCAGCTGTTAGCAAAAAACATCTGGACTCCCTTTTCATTATCCTCTGAGACTCAGACAGATGTTTTCATACAGACCCACCAGAGACAAACACACACATCTTCTCTCAACCTGCAGCCCTGATCTGACTGACAGACAGACAGACAGACAGACAGACTGACCGCCTCCACCTGTCTGTGGACCACAGACGTCCTGACAGACAGGATGGGAGGTCGAGGCCCCCCATGCTTATAAATTATATATGTTTAGTTTAAAATACAAATTGTTGCTACTGTTATTAGTGTAGATCTGAACAGGCTGTATAAACTGAACACTAACACCTACTGTATGTATGTAAACATAACACTTCAGCTTCTTCACTTATTTACACTTTACTTCCGGTTTACAGTTACAGAAACATTATTCCTGAAGAATATTGTTGTTATTATTCTGTGTAAAACACACTAAACTTCATTTATATTTACATTTTTAATGTTTCTATTGTCTCTTTATCTTTCATCATCTCTCTGCTTTTATCTTCATCTTCTCATTTTCTCGCTTTTGTTTGTTTGTTTCTGTTGTTATTTTGTCTTCTGAGTTTCCGGCTTTGTTTAGTCTGTGAACTCTGTTTTAAAGCTGCTATATGAATAAAGTTATTATTATTTATATTATAAACCGGAATCAGACTCTTTGTGAACGTGCATCTGGTTCTGGTTCTGCTGGTGTCGTCAGCTGGAGCCGCAGCCGCGCTACGGTTCACGAAAACGGACAAAAAAGTGAAAGATAACGCGGTTTAACGCGCATCTGCTTTACTTTATCACCAGCAAAGTCGCGTTTTAACGTGTAATTTGGTTAAAATTAAACAAAACTCACCGGAAGCTTTCTTTTCCAGCACCATGTTGGTTGTTGATGTCTACGGCAGCCGCAGAGGGACATAACAGCTCCAAAGTCGCGCGTTTTTTCTTGATAACGGGTCTAATTGTATTCAGACCTGCTCACAGGAAAACTCAGAGGGTCAAATATACTTTAAAAAATGACGAATTTACATTATTTACATTTCCATGAATCTGAAGAGGCAGAACATCACTGCTAGTGTGACTTTCTTTACTACGGAAAGCCACAGGGCGCCATTAAATGAGCGCGTTTGCTGCTCTTTGTCGCCACCTGGTGGATAAATGTTATCGGCCCCACCAGTGTGAAATACTATAATTGTCTTACTATAATAATAATAATAATAATAATAATAATAATAATAATAATAATTTATACATATTGTTATATGATATACAATAATTGCAATAATAAAACATCTAAGAGAAAATCTTGAACAAGAGAGGTTGTCTTATAATTTATGGATCCTTTTCACATATTTTGATTATATTGATAATTTGACCTGTTGTAACAATCATTATTCTGTCATCATTACATTAATTATTTTATCATTGGTGAAAACTGAACACATGATATCTGTGTAAATACCAGAATCTGATCCACAGAAAAGGTAAATGTACTAAAACATTTTTACAGGATGCTGCTGTTAAAGTTAAACTAAGTTACATCAATACAATAACTAATAGACACAGTTCAGTTAGTGCATTTCCTATTAAATAACTGCAGTTAAATGTCAACATAACGATTTGTCTACAAACAAGCACAAATTTTAACATATATGAGAGAATAAAGTTACCAATAATAAGTGAATAATTGATTAATATTTCCTTGAGTTTAAATGGAGCTTTGTGTTCAAATAAAGTTCTCATTTTGCTTTAATTATAAGGACAGTTTACAGGGAAACATGGATCTGTAGAATCATGTCTAACATCCTGTATCACCAGAAGGTTTATAGCTTAAAGTACATCTCATCTACGTCGGCTTCAGATGATGAAGATCAAAGTAAATGTGTGAAACAGCGTCTGCATGAACTGTCTGCGGAGGAAGATCATTGATATGATGAGAAAAAGCTCCAGTAAAACAGCTACTTAATGGACATTAAGGAGGAGAATAAACAGACAAAAAAAAAACAAACCGCCATGACAGTACAATTATTTATTCAAATCCCCAAAACTTTATTCACTCAGTCATTAACAAATAATTTAATGCAGTTTGTACAAAGCCAGAGACAGTTGATTCCTCGTATCGACAGGCACGCATGGAGAGAAAAACTACAGCCGACGTCAGGTGGAAACCTCGTGAAGTCGCTCCTCACAGACTCAAAACCATCAGAAGATTAAAAACTGTGAAGGAGACGAGTGTTTCACACGGCGACGATGATGGAAAAATACCCAACTACATGATGGAAACATAGAAAACCTCAAGAAATGAACAACATGAATTTAAAAAAAACTAAACAATGAAGAATAAAACAGTAAAATATAAAAAGGCCTTTAGTGTTTTCCCAGTAACAGTTCTTTAAGTGGAGTTTCACCTCCTTAATACTCAGTTTACAGACATTTACCAAACTCCTCAGACTTCTTAGCATTCAAAAATATATATATATATATTTTTCTTACTTTCTTTTTCTTTTAAAACATTTTAAGCTCTTTACGTCTTTTTTTGGCATTTTTTTCTATGTTCTACATCACACTTATTTTCATCAGATTCAACATTCTCTGTTCGTAGTATCAAACTTTAAAAAGGATCAAAGCAACCTGTGACGCTCCATCCAAAAAAAAAAAAACAACGTTTTGATTCCCATCATTCTCAGCTACATCGCTGGTTGCTACGGTAACCCCAATATCGCCCAGGCTGCGAACTAGCAACGGATTTTGTGGTCGACATTATTCGGTTTTTACTTGCATGATGCCAATTTTGATTGGAGAAAAAAACGCTCCAGATGACCGGGCGCTCTGTAACACACACACACACACACGCGCACACACACAAACACACACGCACACACCTGGAGTGTGTTCTGCTTGCATAGATCTTTATGTCGAGGCAGTTTAGTGTAATAAAAGGCAGCACGGTGACGACTAAATCGAAATGTTCAGCAACGATGCCTTCAAGACCATGAAATCTCTCAGGTTTTTTCTCACCTCTTTGCACTTTTGCTTGTTTGAAGCTACTGACTGAAAATTAGGACTAAACAAAGTGACTCTTATTCTAAAAAAATGTCTAACGATGCACTCAGGATCGTCTGTCTGACTCCTGTGAAGGTTGTCATGGAGATACCGGTTACACCTGACGCACTGAAATGATACGTTTGTCACCGATACTGAGACACGGGTACAGGTGCATTAGGTGTAAATGCAGATGAAGCGGATCATCCAATCAGAGACGAGACAATAAAACTTTAGAAAAAAGAAGAAAAAAAAATAGATTGAGTAATGTTGAGACGATGCGTTCAATGACTAGTAATTCACAAATCTAGTAATTCATGCAGATTCCTCTGTCTGGTCTGTCTGTATCTGTGACGATGAGGTTGACTGATGTTCTCACACACACACACACACACACACACACACACACGCTAGGCTTGGTGGTATCGTGGTATTACGGTATACCAGGGTATTGGTATGATTTTCAATACCATCATAAATACAGATGCTCCTCTTTCCTCTGATGGAGATGCTGTATTGAGGTGATGTATTGTAGTACACAGCATGGCCACAAGAGGTCAGTCTGTGTTAGTGGAACAGGCAGTTGAGCTGAGAAAGATGGCGACTGCGAGTGGTTACAGGACTAGTAAAAAAAGAAAAAAAAAACGCCTCTGCACCTGTTTGGGAGTGTTTTGGGTTTAGTCCCGATGATAAAAGGTTACTGAGCAGAACTCGGAGGAGCAGCTGAGATTGTCACCGCTGATCCGCCTTAAGTGAGTCTGGGCTGAAGTCGTCTCTAGCTTCAGAGGCTAACCCCCCTTTCCCTTCAGCTGGGTGGTGAGCAGGAGGACACGAGAACTTGGGCCTTGAGGAGTTGTCGCATTTATTCGCTGACAAATAGCCTAAACTGTTGACAAACTGCAAACTGCTACGTTCACAGCTGCTAACTTCATCCTCTGCTCCGGTCGCCGGCATCACTGTCAAACACACTCTCTCTCTCTCGCTACGCGCTGAACTATTCCTTACAGGAGCTACGCTACTTGTAGAACACATTTTAGTTTAAAAAAATATCTAAAAATACATTAAAAACATTCTCTGATGCTCAGGCCCAGTGGGCTGCCGGGCCTGAGATACACTGGCGGCTCAGCTTTGTTTTCTCTTTACACGAATACCGTCATATACCGTATACCCTGGTGAAATGTCAGGAAGGTATGAAGGTATGAAAAAATAGATACCGCCCAATCCTAAAACACACACACAGTCTTTAACACACACACACACACACACACACACACACACACACACACACACACACACACACTAGGGGTCGACGAAGGACACCATGATGTATCGGGTCCCTCTGGTGGTGGGAAGGCCCTCGTGGTAGTGCGTCAGGCGGCCGGGGTGCATGAAGGACCAGCCCTTCCTGGGAGACTCCACCTTACAGTCATAACGCAGGAACCTGCAGCCTCCACCCTGACACACACACACACACACACACACACACAGGTACAGACAGGTAAACACACTGCGGGAGGTTTTGTTCAGCTATAATCATTGACTGTTGATACTGAAGAAAACATTTAACTGAGTCGATTCAGCAGATTTCAGTGGACTACTTCTTTCTGTACTCTGCTGCTCTCACAGCAGCTGTCACTGCACATGGAAGTGAAAAGTAGTGTGTGAGTGTGAAATATTATTTGGACGCACTGACTGACTCTTGAGTTCTGACACCTCGATGAGTAAAATGCACAGATTGACTTAAACGCTAACAAATCTGTTCTCTATATCTATATCCAACAACTCCAACAGAAAACATCAGGACAGGGCTGAGGGAGACAGAATGATTGTTACTGAGCTAAAGATGATATAAACAATTATTCTGTAATTAGTACCAACTGTCCAGGAAACCTTTTTAGGAAATCACAGAGCTTCAAAATAAAGAGTCTACCTCTGCTTTATTATCTATTCTTGATTTGGAATCCCAATTTACTCAAATAAAGTGGTTGCTAACCTTCCTCCTGACCTGTTTTCTCAGATCAGAAGTGTGTTTTTGTTTGTGTGTTCACCTCGTAGTCGACGTGCTTGCTGTTCAGGGCGATGTTGATGGTGAAGGTGGAGGAGTCGTGATGTGGCCGCAGATACGGCTGCTCGTCAGGTCGGTAACGTACCACAAAGTTCATGATGGCCTGGGCCTGCAGATGCGGAGGATGAATGATTTGTAACGTAAACTGATCCATGACAGATGCTGCACAAAGAGGAACTCCTCTCAATTCTTTCAAACACTAATTTAAAGAGTTAATGTTGACAACACACTGTGTTGTACCTTTAGGTAGCATCTGGACTGTACCTTTGGGTAGCATCTGGACGGTACCTTTGGGTAGCATCTGGACTGAACCTTTGAGTAGCATCTGGACTGAACCTTTGAGTAGTATCTGGACTGAAGCTTTGAGTAGCATCTGGACTGAACCTTTGAGTAGCATCAGGACTGAACCTTTGAGTAGTATCTGGACTGAACCTTTGAGTAGCATCTGGACTGAACCTTTGAGTAGTATCTGGACTGAACCTTTGAGTAGTATCTGGACTGAACCTTTGAGTAGTATCTGGACTGTACCTTTGAGTAGCATCTGGACTGAACCTTTGAGTAGCATCTGGACTGAACCTTTGAGTAATATCTGGACTGTACCTTTGAGTAGCATCAGGACTGAACCTTTGAGTAATATCTGGACTGTACCTTTGAGTAGTATCTGGACTGAACCTTTGAGTAGTATCTGGACTGAACCTACGGGTAGTATTTTAATGTATGTGTACCTTGAGGTAAAATCTGTAATATGTGTACCTTGGGGTAGTATCCAGGATAGAGTTTTTCGGTGACAGGGACGATGTACTCTTTAAGGAATTTCAGCCACTCCTTCTCGAAGCCGATCTGGTTCATGTGGATGTCCACAGTCGGAACATTTTCATAACCACCAGCCAGACGCTCATCCTGAACACAAACACATATTGGACACAAGTTTTTAAAACAATACTCATTTAACTCACTTTCCCTGCATGTCTCTCTCACAGACAGGTAAGCAGATAGACAGGTTACCTTGTGTGACCCTCCTGACCACTGCCCATGGTCCTCCATGGTCTCCACCAAATGATCACACATCTTCTCTGAGAATGCTGGAAACCAGTAAACATCTGGACAGGGCTGAGGGAGACAGAATGATTGTTACTGAGCTAAAGATGATATAAACAATTATTCTGTAATTAGTACCAACTGTCCAGGAAACCTTTTTAGGAAATCACAGAGCTTCAAAATAAAGAGTCTACCTCTGCTTTATTATCTATTCTTGATTTGGAATCCCAATTTACTCAAATAAAGTGGTTGCTAACCTTCCCAGGGTCCACATGAAATAAATATAAAACTAAAAAGCAGTTCAGTCACACAGAGTCATCAGTGTTTTGTTGTTGTGTTACCTGTTCTACAAAGCTCTTCTCATCCTCAAAGATCTTCGAGTAGTTCTCACTGATATACTTCTCCTTCCAGTCCTGCAAAGACACAGATGTTCAGCCTGTGCTGTCATTCATTTCATCATGTTTGCATGTTAGCATATGTGTATGTGTCTGACCACAGGGTTGTCGAAGATCTGCCACATGTCCGGGTGCAGCCTGGACGTGTTGAAGTTGGCCGATGACACCAGACGACCGAACTCATCGCGGTTCGACACGAACATGAAAACTCCCTGTGGACAGACAGAGATGAGCGTTATGTAGTTATTGTTTTTTTTATCTGTGTTTGTCCAAAGAGATAATGGTATGTCTTAGGATGCACTCAAGAAACAAACACAGCTGCTGTTGAAGAAGTCTTTCAGTTTGTGAGTTTGGGGGAGCACATTTTGAATGACAACAAATCATCGTCCACCTGTTGTCCCATTTGTCCAATCAGGACACACATAATGAATGAATGTATAAAAACCTCAAAACTTGTATGAAACAAGAAGTATTATTTAAATGCTCTGAAACTTGTGTTGCTGCTGAAGGTGGGACAACAGTTTCACACATTTGCACCTCAAACTGCTTCCCTTCAGGTCTCTATAGTATAATTACATGTGTTGTAAAGTGAGCAGGTGTTTAGTGTTACCTGGTCTCTGATTCTCCTGCAGAACACCATGTCGGCATCCATCCCCTCGTCCACAAACAGGCTCACCTGGGACAGTTTGGACCGCAGCATGCTGCCTTTGAGCAAGTAGGCCTGGGTAATGTATGGAACGTTCCACAGACCGCTGCAAAAACACAGGTAAACATTCCTCATCTCACCTCAAATGTGTTGTGAGGAGATTTATAGATAACAAAAAGCACCATTGACTAAACTACTCACATCCTCTTGCCCTGGACGATCTCGATGTAGTCTTCAGATCTGGAGTAGAATCCTTCAGGACTCAGAGCACCCCAGAAGTTACTCCACAGCTTCCCGTGTCTTGACAGCATGGGAGCAATGACTGACCTGAGACAGAGACACGTGGACAGGTGAAGTGTGTGTCTGTGTGAGCTGCTGAGGTGCCGATCAGAATGCAACTTCTTCGGCTGAAATAGGTCTTACAAGTGCGACATAGTGCAATTCTGTGCCACGCACCAAAAAATGTTTAAAAAACAAAAACTGAACTTAAACTTTAAAATATAAAACTTTATAAGACTTCTACTGTTAACAATAAATAAATAGCATCCGGTAATATCATCACATTCCAGTTTTGGAATATATCCTTGTTTGGATGTAGGGTAATAAAGAAGAGTACTAGTGTGTACTTGTTAGAGTGTAAGGTAACAAAGAAGGGCATTAGTGTGTATTTATCAGGGTGTAGGGTATACACCTTTACTAAGTGCTAGTGTGTACTTGGTTAGGGTGTAGGATATTTAATGGAGTACTGGTGTGTACCTGTTAGGGTGTAGAGTGATACAGAGGGTACTAATGTGTTTTTGATAGAGTGTAGGGTATATAGAAGGGTATTTGTAAGGTTGTAGGGTGAAACTGAAGGGTACTAGTGTGTACTTGTTTGGGTGTAGGGTATATGTGAGGGTACTAGTATGTAATTTTTAGGGTGTTGGGTAAGTAGAGTAGAACTGTGTTTAGTGTATACAGGAGGGTACTTACTTGTTTTCTTCTATTAGTATCCTCAGTGTGTCGGGGTTCGTCAAGGCAACATCAGAGTCGATACTGAAGTAGTAGTCACACTCTGGATTCTTCTTACACGCCTCGCTACACACACAGATATTAATTATGATCTGGTAGTTTTGTAAGTAATTTACATCTTTTGTACTGTCGAGTGAGTGTACGCACTTTCCTTCCTGTAACTCTCGTCTACATATGTGGGTGTTTTCTAGCATAACCCAAAGACTTCCAGGAATCAGAAATGGATCACTTAAAGTACAGAAAGTTAAAAAAAACTAACCTGGGCACATTGTTGGATGTGGTGTAAAGGTTCTGAGAGGTATGACTGGTGCTGTATGATATTCTAAATGTTTCAACATTGCCCAACAGTCCGACCTTACCAGCTAGAGATATTGATTAACAGCTACGGTTGGAGAGAAGAGGAAGACTTTCATTCAATGTTTTGTTTTGTTAACGTACATTTGTCTAATAAACACGTAAACTTGCTTTTCATGCAAGTTTTGGCAACGTAACCCTGTACATAAACCCGACCACATTATGTATGAACTTGTGTGTTACCCCTGATGATGAGTTTGGTTCTGTTATTTTATTCTACTTAAAAATAAATAAAAAGGGCTCCACTCACACAGCCATGTTCCTGGCTTCGTCCTCCTGCAGGTTCTCCTCCGGTCCAATCAGCTGGGCATCTGGGAACAAAGACCTGTGACGCTCCCAGAACTTCTGGATGTGACGCTCGTGGTACACAACCTGGATCACAGCAGATTAAACATCAGATCACACAAGAGCGGATTACAATAGAGCAGGTGTAAGGTGAGCCGTCAGGACTGCGTCGTACGTTGTTGTGGATGAAGAGGCGTATCCTGCCCATGGGGTAGTTGAGTGTCGTCAGTCGCTCCAGGAACTCTTCCATGAAGGGCGTCGCGTGTTCAATAAACACCGCAACGTACACCAGAGGCATCTCTTCATCCTGAACACACACACACGCACAAAGTTTAAACGTCCTGCCTTGAATTAAACAGGAGTCATAATCTCAGCTTCATGCACACAGGTGAGAGTACGTACAGAAGCTTCGTTAAAGAACAGCAGGTCGTCATCACAGATGCCGCAGCCGTTCTCATATGTCCATGCTGTCGGGACGTAGTTACCCAGATAGTTCAGCTGGAGCTGGACAGAGAAACACAGACTTCTAACATCTGATACACGTCAGACTTGTGATAAAGTTTAGTTTTGTTCTGGTTTTCCTGTAAACCTGCTGCCATCCTGCATCTGAAGCACGAAATTGTTGGCAAACCTTTTTATCCAAGACTAACTCTAAGAACGAGAACTACGATGAAATGTTTGACATTTTTCATCCGAGAATAAAAACTTGAAAACATGCAGGCAGCACACACAGTTATAAAAAGATATACACACATATATATATATATATAAAAAATATAATATATAAAAAGTATTATCAAGTGTGTATGTGATCAGTCGGTCACCTTGGTGGGTCCGTTGCCGTGGATAATAACAGGAAGTGTGTCGTAGGCGACGTTCCTCGCCCTGACCTTTGCCCTCTCAAACTTTAAGACGACTTCCTCTGACAGAGAGAGAAAGATTCAGTTCATTCCAGTTCTGCAGGTTCACCAAGTTGTATTCTTTAATACCACACATAATTATTTTTACTACCAGTAACTACACAACTGTACCAGTCAAAGTATGAAAGTATGACAGAAAACCAGCAGGACACTTCCAACCAGTTTAATGTTGGAATGAAACTGATTATGATATTGATGTGGTCAACTTAAGGAAAAACGTGTGTGTGTGTGTGTTTGTGCGTCTCACCAACGGCTCCGTTCAGGTTTTGGAAGATTCTGGATCGATGGTCCAGAGTCATGTTGAACTTGGTCTGAGGAGACAAATCACACAATCACAGATGTTTTACTCCTGAAAATTACATCTGAAAAAAAAAAGTCATTTATATTCAAGGACGAGACGTGTTCACAACATCAGATCTTCTTTTTGAATGGGGAGAGTACCGACAGAGTGATGCATTCTGGGTTGTTTGTAGCATTGAGGTTGCTAGGCTAGTCTGTTAGAGTCTCTAAAAGCCTTTGTTAGCTCAGTTTGTAGAGCTGCAACTAATGATTATTGATGAATCGGTTCCGTATCAGAGAACAGTGACAAATGAGATTAGAGTTTCCCCAGAGTCAAATATGACGTCTAAACGTCTTATTTTGACTGACCAACAGTCAAAAACACAAAGGTAATCAGTTTACTATCATGTATGATGAAGAAAAGCATCATATCATCATATTTTAGAAGCTGAAACCAGTGAATGTTTTGTCATTTTTGACTAAACAATTATTCAGTTATCCAAATAGTTGCTGATACATTTTCAGATTTTAATGAATTGACTAATCCTTGCAGTTCTAGTGACGTGTTTTTCTGCAGCGGAGGAAATAAATTCATGTTTTTACTGCAGAAACACAGCGAGGAGGAAGAACGACTGCTGAGTTTGTACCAAAATAGTGATGTAATAAAATATCAGGCATGATGGCTCAGAGGAAATGACTCTAGACACACATATATGTTTTTTACGTGTGTCTAACGTGCCGCGAAACTGTAGGAGCAGCAGCCGAGTTAGTTTCACGACTCCGTTTACTGTTCAGCACATCGGCTACTCGACATGGCAGCTCTCTGCTGGTCTGCTGTTAGCAACCGTTAATTAAATAGTTATTATGTGGCGACATTTACAAGCAGTAAGCAAACCTTTAAAACAAAAACCCACCGAGGAAGACGAGGATGAAGTTTTATGAGAGATGGAGGTTTGGAGGTCTGAGTTATTCTGTGCGTTGTCAATAAGTTAATAAGTTAATTATGGATTAATAGTATCTCAGGAAACTTTCCCCAACAAGACGAATGTCAAAGTGTGTTTATCAAAAAAAGTCCTTTTATAAAAAAAGAAATCAACTGCTGGAAGAGGGAGTTCCATCTCATATTTAGACCAATACAGTAATAGTTTACAGTAGTAGTTTTTTCCCTGTAAAGTCCAGATATAATGTCTAGAAATTGTATCAAGGGACTGTGGTTGTAATTTACCCGCTGTGCCTTGTCCAGGTAGATTTTGGTGTAGAAAAGCTGGTCGTCATCGTTGTCTTTGTACTTCCACTGTTGGACGATTGTACTGAGGTCCGAAGCGAAGCCGATAAACCCTGAAAACACACACACACACACACACACACACACACAAATACCAGAGAGTATTTCTTATGGTTTACTGGTTTCATAACTGCTACGTTTGCCAATTTATCTTCAGATAAAAATGCTGAAATTGCAGATTTTAGCTTCTCAAATGTGATGATTTAATGCTTTTCTTTGTCATACATTTTTGGGTTTGGACTGTTAGCAAAAAAACATAAAAATAAACAAAAAAAGACGTCACTGTGACTCTGTGACTGTCATTTTATAGACATAACAATCAATCCAGACAATAACTGATGGATCTGCTGTTTCATCCTGGACTCTGTCCCAGCATGCACTGGTCTGATCCCACTGGAGACCAGTGTAAACCCTGATGGATGATGGAACAGGACTCATCATTAGTCTCTTACCTCCCGAGTTGAGGTAGCGTTTCCCAGAACGCACCTCGGGGTATTTGGAGGCGAGTCTCTGGTCGGGCCAGCAGAAACCCTCCGCTGAGAAAATCACTCTGTGGCCCAGACGAGAAAACTTCATCAGCAGCTCCTCCGGACCCGATGCGAAGATCACGTCATAACTACAGAGAGACACACAGTCAGAAACACATAATGAACACAACTCTGATTCATCATCAGCTTATAAGTTGATATGTTGAACTTGTTAGCAAACAGTTGCTTATTTCCACATCCAGCAGTTACGGAGCAACATTATCATTCATTTGGAGTCGTGTTTCTGTCCACCTGGTGAATGTGAGTCCAATATTCTCTCTCTTTTAGCTTCTGTTTTTACTCTCTACCAACTCCTGAGGGAAATATCTGGCTCTTTAGCTGCTAAATGCTCCACTATGTTCACCAGCTAGTCTACAGCTAACTGTGTCTGTTAGCAGGTAGTGTACAGCAGCTTTTTACAGCTTTTTCTCTGAAAAAGTCACATTTTTTCTGGTACAATCTCATATGTGATATATCGAGTAGATCTATTGATCTTTTCTCCAGCTGTTGTAATCACAGCACCTGATATATTTCCTCCTATTTGATTACTATTTTTCTGACTAATATTTGTCCCTTGAGGATGGTTGTTCATATTCATGTAAATGAATTTTTATAGAGATGCTGCACATGTTGCTGTCGTATTTGCAGACCCACATACATGCTATTTTTATTGTTTGGTTGTTGCAATAACATAATGTGCTACGTCTCCTCAGGTGTCTTGGATTGTTTTGGATTTTCTTGTTGTTTTTGTTTGTTGTATCAGCTGGTTTTTAATCACCAGCAGGTTCCTGGCTGCTTGTTTCAATAACGCTGAGGGAAGCAGAGGACTGAAATGTGTCCGGTTTTCTGCTGCTGTGCATCATTTAAGAATCTCTGAGTGCTGACGACTCCGTTTGTTGTTTTTATTTAAGCGCTGAGAGTGAACCAGAACAGTGAAGTTGCAGCCAGACAGATAAACAATGAGCTGAAACTCACTATAAAGCTCCGTAAAGTCGAGAGGAGTTGCAGAGTCACAACCAACACATTACACACTGGTCTGTTAGAAATATAGATTATAGACACTTTAAAGGCTCAGACCTCTAAACTAAACTTATTTCCATTGTGTTTTGTTGTTGAATTGGTGAAGATGTTTATTCAACATTAAGTTCGTAGAGTCTTTACCGATGAAACTACTAAAGCTGATTTCAGTGGGTTTCTGCTCTGATTATACAGCAGTTCTGTTATGACATGAAGATTTTTACAGTTTCAGGTTGTTTTGGTTGAAGATTCTCTGTATTCATGTGAAACTAAACCTAAGTAGGGCAGGTGAGTCAGATTTCTCACTGAACACAGAAACAACGGAAGTGAAAAGAGAAAACAAAGAAGCGACAGAACAAAAAGAAAGACGCGTTGAAAGGAAACGAGGACGCTGAGGATGACGAAGGTAAACGCACCTGTCCACGAACATGACGACCATGTCCTTCTTGTCAGAGTGTTTGAGCAGCTCCTTCTTCAACCATCTGACCTTCTGACCTCCGCCCACTGTCCGGGCCACGTCACCCCCCTTCCATTCCTCCCCCAGACCCAGGACCTGCACACACAATCATCATCATCATCTTTACTCTCCTCATTCCTTCCTTACTCTCCGTTTCCTTACATATTTCCCATCAGCCCCGCTGACACAATGCAGCCAACACACAGAGTGAGTTTTCACACAATAAATAGTTCTTCAGTGACATGTTTTGTTTTCCTGAGATGAGAAAGATAATTATAACGTTGCAACAAGACGACAACATGTTTTAAAATCACACTGAAGTTTTTAAGTGAATATTTCAAAATCACATTTTAATGAAAAAGTCAAAAAACGTTTCTTCTGTGATCATTTTTAGTTGTTAAACTGACTCGACTACGTTGACATAAAACTTAACTTTCCTGAGATGATGAAACAATAAGAAAACATTCAGATTTTTTTTTATGTCCAATAAATGTACATGTGAGACTGATTTGTTGGTGGGCAGCGTTCTCCACTCTGGCCTGTGGCTAATAAGCGAGCTACAGTTTGTTTGGAAAGTTTCTTTTAAATCAACACACACAGAGAACCAAACTTCAGCATTAACAGCAGATTCTCATTGTGTTACACTACAACTGTCCCCTGTAAACGATGGCAGGTAGGAACGAAAAATGATTTTGTTTCACATATAAACATGTTCTGTGCTGTAGATGATGATGAAATAATCTAATAATATAATGAACTTCATTCTGCAAATTGTGTCAACAGAGTAAAGCTTTAACATTAAAGAGTCTGGTGAACTTTCAGCTGAAATGATATGTGCAGTAATTCAGGTTCCACATGTAGAGACATGAGCTGTTGCCCAGCAGCAAAAACGATCCGATGGATCACGACTCAAAGTCTCAGTGAACCAGTTTCAGGATTATAGAATCACAATCTTCAAGAAAACAAGTAGAAACAAATATAGAAAGAGAAAGTAGGAATGTTTTATCGGCTCCTGTTGGAACTAAGACTCAGAAAAATGTGTAAAATTCAACACAGACAAATAATATTGTTCATTTTTTCTTCACCAAACTGTTTCCTCTGATTCTCTTTTTGTTATTATGAGGACGGTTCTTGCAGAGAACTGAAAGCATCTTCAGGCTGAGATGAAGATAAAATGCATCATACGAACCAAAAGCATCGAAACTGAAGACTCTCAGACATGATGGAAGATAACGAGGTTCAGAGCCAAAAACTACAAGTTTTATTCAACTTTTCACTGTTTTTCTTCATTTTTAAGTCTTCACTGTTTCATGAACACTTTGAGTAACGTCTGATGTTAAACAAGTGATGTTGATGTTTAAACTAAACCAACACAAATGAATTCAACAACTGATCTGCCAGTTTGTGTGGTCACCTTCCTCCTCTTCATCACATCTTCATCTCACCTGTCCGAAAGGTTTACTGATGGTGTGTTTTCAGGTTCTGTGTAGTCTGTTTTCTTTTGATGTTTGTGTTGTTTATGTCTCATTTACATACAGCACAGATAGAGTTTGAATCTGATCTTCAGAGTAACGTCTGCAGATGAATCAAAGTTTACTTTATTAAACCAGTTTACTTGCTGGTTACTTACTGTCACTTTTTATTCAAAATTCAAACTTTGGTTCGTACGTGAAGGAAAACTTAAGATATTCAAACTGTAACGACCTGTTCTAATTCAAAACTCACAGTGGATCAGCGCAGCAGAGCATTTGAAGTAGTTTATCTTGTGATCCAGCAGACGACGTCTTTAAAAATCACTGTCAGTAAACTCAACTAACAAATAAAAATGGAGGACGGCAGCGAGCGAAGCCGCGCTGATCAGATAATCACGACACCAAAGCATCTGAGAAGCATTCTGGGGTCAAAATTACCAACAAACATCAGGCTGTTTGCAAAAAGCAGCTGCTGCACTCCACAACCACAGCACATCTGAATCAGCAAGCTGGTTTACGCTCAGGTGCGGCAACATCAACTCTACAGACTGGTCTGACACGCTGCAGCTGTACGACACCACACAGGAAATATAAAGACTATACTGAACGGTAAGATACGTATTATCTCTGACCTGCTGTTATACGTGCTGATGACACATTACAGTAAACAGATTCTGTTCAAAGTCATTCCAACAAATTACTTGTTAGTATGAATACATTCGAACTTGACTTTTTGAAAAAGTGACAGCTCTACACCTTACAGACAGTTAAATATGAAAAGTTATTTAAAAATGTATTCGGCATCACCTTCAACACCACAGACAGCTGATGTTAGCTCATTTGTGGAATCGATCGTTTTCAGGAAACAAGGCAGAAGAACTTTAACGTCTCGCCCCAGTAGATATAATCTGTCTGTTGTTTGCTGCAAAAACTGAGTGAAGACTAGAGACGTCTCTGTGTGCAGCCGCCTAGCTAGCATGTCCGCATGTGAGGCGTTCAGGGGACATCGGTAAATTGTAGCTACAGAAAATAACCCCCTTAACTGCATGAGTCTACCACCACAAGTAACCTCTCAACCTGTGGGAAACACTGACGTTTGTTATAATAACTGCAGCTTCACTCAGCAGTGTGTCGCATAGTTACGTCCACATGTGTAGACGAGTATTTCTGATTTTAACGGCCTTTAACTGACTCATTTACAAAGTGTGCGTTACCTTCACAGTGTAGTTAAACTCTTTGGCCGTCCTCATGAAGCGGTGGAAGCCGTCAGTCTCCTCTGTTGCCGCGGTGATCACCAGCAGGTTTTCTATACACACACACACACACACACACACACACACAGAGTGACGAGGAGATCAGTGCTGACACGATCAATCATACTCAAATCAACAGAAATGTGATCATTTATGTAATCAATGGACAGTTTTGAGTCATTTCTTCAGAGAACGATCAATTAACCGCTTCATCACATCACACAAACAACCAGATCAATCGGTCAATCAATCAAACCAGCTGTTGTCAGTTATTCTACATCAGCAGTAACAACATTTAGAATACTGTTGTGCAGAAGTGTGTTTCACTGTCGAGCCGCAATGATTAGTCAATTGATTGATTAGTTATTAATATGAATATTTTCTGGTTTCTTTTGTCCTTTATGACGGTAAACTGAATATCTTTGTGTTGTGGAAAAAACGAGACATTTGATGATGTCATCTCAAGCTTTAGGAAACATTTTTCACTTTTTATGGACCAAATGATGAATTGATTAACCCAGAAAATAATCGACACAGAAACGATCGTCTATTTCACTGCTTTTGTGACTAAACTCTTCCACTATGTGCAGCTCCTGAACCACAGTGACTAACAAATAGATGAGCTGCTGCCAAAAAAAGAAAACCTCCCCAAAGTTTCCCGTGATGCAGAAACAGAGCAGATGTGTTTTCAGTTTAAATAATTAACTGTGTTGTTTGTCTGTAAAGGTGGAGACAGTACGGAGCTGCAAACAAACACATTTAAAGAAGATAAAACATGGTTCTTCTGTCATGAAAAGGTCCAGGTGAATTAAAAAAGGACATTTAGAGACAAGAGAGGAAAGAGGGTCAACTAGTGGACTCTGGTGTCCTCACAGAGTTCATGAGAGGTTGTTATTAAACCATCGATCCAAACGCATCAAGATGTTCAAGTTTGTTCTCACAAAAAGACAAAGAAAAATGAATTTTTAACTTGAAAAATGACGAACGATTAATCGATTATGAAGATAGTTGGAGATTATTTCTCTCTCAATCAAATAATCAATTGACTAAAAGTTCTTTAAGTAACCTGAAGAATGATCACAATTAAACACCAGGATCAGGATTTATGAGGCTCGTTTTGTTCGTCCATCAATATAAAACATCAAGATGTTCAGTTTATTGTCACAAAAGACAAAGAAAACAGCAAATTGAAAACATGAAACCAGAAATTTTTTGGCATTTTTAACTTGAAAAATGACATAAATGATGCATTGTTTATGACACTAGTGGCAGATTATTTTTCTGTTGATTGTCTAATTGATTAATTCACTGAACATCTTATCAAAATAATTGTTAATCATTATTCATGAACCAGTGAATCTTCTATCATGGTGTATTAAACGTCAAACTGCAGTATCACCTCATCATATTACACATTTTCTTGTGTTTTTTTCACATTTTAAACACTAAACAATGAATTAAAACAATAATCATTAGTTACAGCTCTGAAAACAAGAACACTGTTTCCAGTCTGTCCTCACTTTCCCCTCCTGACTCTCCTCCTCCTCCTCCTCCTCCTCCTCCTCCTCCTCCTCCTCCTCCTCCTCCTCCTCCTCCTCCTCCTCCTCCTCCCTCCCTCCCTCCAGGCTTCCCAGGAATTTGGTGAGAAAGAAATTCCTCAGAAATTCCCTGGAAAGGTGAAAGAGGTGAGGGGGGGGGGGGGGGAGGCAGCGAGAGGACAGCGGAGGAGGAAGGAAAGCGTTTGGTGACAGAAGGCTTCTTGTCCTGCGTCTCTCGAGGTTTCCTTCAGTCCAACGCTGACATGTGTTTAAAGCTGCTAAGAATAGACTCATTCACCACAGCGGGGAAACTAATACACTAAAAACGTCTCTACTTATCCGGAAGAATTACTGCCAGCTGCCACCATGGACGACTACCTTTCATCTGCAAATAAATACTGCACTTAAGGATTTATGAAGCCTCTTAAATCTGACGGTGGTTTAACGTCTTCCTCTGTGAAGTCTGAAGTCTGTAAGATGAACAGAAAGACCAGCAGCACAAAGATGTTTCACTGTTACACATTTATCAATAAATAAACTGAATTTTACAGTTTAATAAGCTAAGAAACGCTGTGAAACAGACAATTTATCATATAAGATCCGTTCGTCTGGTGGTGCAAAGGCGAAAGTCGTGATATTTCAGTCAATGATACACAAAATCCACAATTTCTGCATGTCTTCCTTCATCACATCCATAATCCTCCTCTTTGGTCTTCCTCTTTTCCTCTTGCCTGGCAGCTCCATCTTCAGCATCTCTCCTCCACACATGTCCAAACCACCTCAATCTCGCCTCTCTCACCGTCCAACCTGAGCCGTCCCTCTGATATGCTTCCCTCCGGCTGTGCTGCTGCTAACGCTACGCTAGCCTCCCAGCTAACCCCCGGCTCTCCGTGTGGATCCAACTGGAGCACCGAGTCCCGGTTTGTCATTCAGGTTAAAGTAGGAAGAAGCGGCTGATCTGACGGACAGCTGACTGAAGTGGAGTCTGTGGAGGATCTGCTGTGTTCAGCTGTGCAGATAGGAAACACCTCGGCTGACAGGATGTCCCACTCTGTTCGAAAAAACTACTCCTTCTTCTTGGTTTATAACGGCGGTTGGCGACCAGCGTATTAGGTGCATCAACTCCACCTTCTGCTCCAGACTATGAACCAGAGGTTAAATCCTGCACATTAATCCTGTCTGTGTGATAAACTCAATGAAAACTCTGCTCGACCCACTTGGTAAGACCATTAAAGAGGACGTATCATTCACATTTCCAGCCTCTATATTTATATTCTGGGGCTTTACTGGGATATCTTTACATGATTTCCAGTTAAAAACTCCTTATTTATCTTCTACTGGTCCTTTATGCAGCCCCTCAGTTCAGCCTCTGTCTGAAACAGGCTGTTTTAGCTCCTGTCTCTTTAAGGCCCCGCCTCCTGATGAGCCCACTCTGTTCTGATTGGTCAGCTTCCAGAAGCTGCCGAGTAGTTTTGAGTTACCAACGATGAAAACCCTTCATTTCCTGCTTTACTGCTACTTTTTCTCAAAATGTTGCTTTTTTTTTGCTTGAAAAATTACAAAATTTTCTCAAAATATTTTTTCTTCTGTGAAATATTACGACTTGTTTTTTCCCTCTAAATGTTACATATCAATGTGAAGGTTTCCACAGACTAGAGTAAAAACATGGAGTCTCTTGTTTCTGATGTTGATCAGAAAACAGAAAATGAAGATATAAAAACTGACAGCAGAGAACAGAAAGAGGACAAATTTGTCAAATTTTGTCAAAATCTGTCACACATTTACTTATTTATGTAGCATTAATGTGATATTATTTCCTGATACATTATATTCTTAAGCATTTATCCATTTGTGAACTGAAACTACATTAGCAAGAAGGAAAAAGCAAATATTCAAACAAACGAAACAACAACCAGGAGGACAGATGGAGTATCGATTTAGATACTGTTGCAAATAAAATGCAAAATTTTTCTGATGTCTTATTGTCAGAAATATAAACATGTTTCACCTTAAAACCATTTTATCTGCTGTTGTCAAGAACTTTGAATAAAAGAGCCTCAAACTGACAACATTATCAGTCAGTTACATTTCAGGTCCATTTAGTAGCTCTTCTGGAGCTTTCTAAACATATTCTGAACAACTTCATCTGATTAAAAACAATTTTGATTCTGAATGAACCGTGTGATGAAAATGTCAATTTACAAAATAACATTTAGAGCTTCTGATTGTTAATCTGCCGTTAAAATGTTAAATAACAAACCCCCGACAACACACACACACACACACACACACAGTTGTACAAACACACACACACAGCTGTACAAACACACACACAGCTGGTCTCACTCGGTTATCATCACACAGCATCATTTATACACAACACATAAACACTCACAGGAAGTCATGTGACTGGATTCATATCAGCAGCTTCACAGCATGTTTCTGAATATTTCATAGAATTTATTTAAGGAGTTTTTAACTCATTAATCAAATGATTTTCAAACTTTTTATTCTTTCTTTTTATTCCTGCAAGTTTATATTTTATTATAAATTATATTTTAAAGTGTATAAAGTTTATAGACTCAAATATTAATCAATGAATCTATTAGTTTACTGACAGAATTGATATCCAGTTAATAGTTTTAAGGCTTTTTTCAAGCAAAAATGGTTTCAGATTCACAGATGACAGTTAATGTTTTATAGACTAAACTATTAATCAATAACAGAATAATCATCAGTTGCAGCCCGAATCATATTTAATCATTTTATTAGTGTGAACATGCTGCACAAACTCATATCTACTCTGTTTATTATGATACAAGCTCTGATTGGATGATTAACATCACTGGATATCATTAAGGAAGGCACCAGAGCTGCAACGATCAGCAGAGTAATTGATTAAATTAATTAATCAGCAGTGATTTAGATAATTGACTCATTGTTTCAGTCTTTTAATTTTTTTTTAAAGCAGAAATACCAAATAAGACATTTGATGATGTCACATTGGGCTCTACAAAAACATTTTTCTGGATGTTTTATAGAACAAACATCAAAAGACTAATCTGAGGATTTATTACCAATATTATCCCCATATGGACATTTTGGTGAACTTGAAGTCAATCAACCTAATTAATAAACTACACACGCACACATCTGTCAGCTGATATTGATTGATCAGGAAACAGCAGGTCTTAATGTAGAAAAGCCCTGATAGTCAGACTGAGGTGACTTTTCATTATAATTTCTATATTTGAGTCCCTGGAGAGTAAAGCAGAGATGTGGGTGGTGAGGAAGTCGCTGCTGGTGAACTGGACCAAAGCTCCCATTAACCAACCTCAGCGACTTCTTCATGAACTCTTATATCTTAGTTTACATCTCTGGATGTTCCTCTAACTAAAAAACTATAACAGTCTAATCCGACAGCGCTTCAGTCATGATGGTTGTTTGGATTCTTGGTGGTTATTCTGGAAACCATTAAGGCGTTTGTTAGATTGTACTGGGTTAATGTAAATAAACTGCTACTGACTGTATGTTTAAAGATGTGACAGTTACATGTCATCTGTTACATAAAAGCACTTTGCTGCATTTCCTATCAGCTCTTGTGCACAGTGTAACACTGTCACAACTGTTTTTTCTTGAAATATTTCTACTTTCTTGCAGCATGTTGTGCTTCCACTTACGTACAGTGTTTGAATAAGGTTATAGTTTTATGTCAGGCTCTATTTTACTATTGTTTATTGTTTCATGAGCAGCTGCTGTAATGATGCAATTTCCTATTTGAATTAATAAATATACGTAACATAAACTCTGCATATATGTTCACAATTAAAACTTCTACTGTAGCAAACAGCAGACAGTTCATCAGTGAGATAAATCAGTGTAAATGATTTATTTTCAGTATTTGAGCAGATGTTTTATCTACTTGTTGTTTCATACATTCATAAAGTCACGTTTTTCTGTTTCGTATCATCGTGAACTACGTCGCAGTTTGAAGACTTTGACTTCTTCTCTTTGTTAATCCTTTTGATATTTTAAAATTATGAGACAATTTATGAGGAACATTATACTAAAAATCATTGTTACCTAACTTGTTACAGCGATGAATTCAAGCTAATTAGCCTCGGGCTAGCTTAAAAGTTAGGAAGTTATAGAGGTTTAACGGGGTTCATACCAGTTAAAACAACCAGTTAAAACTCATCATCATCGCTTATTCAATGATGTCCGGCGCTGTTGAAACCGTTAATAAGATAAAAATGTGAATATCTGTGTAATTAGCGACAGTTAGCTCAGAGACCCAGAGCCCGGCACCTCCAGCGGGTCAGGGTGGTCCGCCTGGCCGGGTAGGGGACCCTCCGGAGCGGCCTTACCTGGAGAGAGCTTCCGCTGTTCGGCCGACACGGAGCTCTGGAAGAAGGCGAGAGCCAGCAGGCAGAGCAGGCGACAGGAAGGCATGGCTGCTTCTTAAAACACGTTAACGGCTGTTTTAAAACTGTAAACCGTCGCTTTTTATCCGCTTTCTTCTCGCTCGTCTTCACTCCATCAGCCTTCCTCTCATAGTCTCACGGCTTGAAAATCTCGCGATTTCCTCCAATCCAGGCCATTAAAAAAGATGTCAACACAAGCCAGAAAAAAATTAGCCCGCCTATTATCGGCGTATTAGCCAATGAGAAGCTCAGAATATATGACTGACGGGGTCGCTGAGCAATCAGCGCGGCGGAGCGGCTTCAGACGAGCCAATCAGATGAGGACAAATGGAAAGGAGGCTGCTTTTCGTGGCCTGGAGCTGCAGAAAGTTCGTGAAAAGCGTAGAAAGTGAATCTTTGCCACGTCTGACACATTCCTGAGAGAGAGAGAGAGAGGAGAGCCGGGGAGGAGGCGGGGAGGAGAGCCGGGGAGGAGGCGGGGAGGAGAGCCGGGGAGGAGGCGGGGAGGAGAGCCGCAGCGCGCTCTGCTCTCTGAGGTGATAAAAATATTAAAAAACACTCTCCTCATATTTGTGTTTATCAGAACAAGTGCAATACAGGAATGCAACAACACACAAAGCGAAGATACAATTAAATTTTAAAGTTTATTTGACGACAGCAGCCCCGCCCCTCGCTCCTTGTTGCCACAGTAACAGAACAACAAACACATTGGCTGCTTTATAACCGATTAAAACCGCGTTGTTTGCGTATTTAAGCATGTTTTAGCTATTTGAAAATGTCGGAGAGGCCAAAATACTTCACTCCCAGAGAGGTGGCCGCTCACAACACCGCTGAGGACCTGTGGGTGTCGTTTTTAGGCAAAGTGCGTGACCTGACCCCTCTGATGACGCAGCATAAAGGTGAGCAGCACACCTGCATCTGATGCTACCTTCTACATCTCAGAGGGAAATATTGTACAGATGAAGATTTGACACAATGGATAATATAACAAGCTTTTAAAATACAACACATTGTTAAAGATGAAACCAGTAGAACTCCTCCTGCCTTGTCGCAGTTTCCCCTCCAAAAGTTTAATTTTAGTAACAGCTCAAGCTGCAAAGAGGTCACATGATCCAACATTTCACAACTTAAGACAACAAAGATTACAGAAAAGTCCAAAAATAAATTCAATTTGTAGTTTAAGTATTGCAGTAAAAGTACATAAGTATTATGAGCTTGATGTAGTTAAAGTACTGCAGTAAAAGTACATAAGTATTATGAGCTTGATGTAGTTAAAGTATTGCAGTAAAAGTACATAAGTATTATGAGCTTGATGTAGTTAAAGTATTGCAGTAAAAGTACATAAGTATTATGAGCTTGATGTAGTTAAAGTATTGCAGTAAAAGTACATAAGTATTATGAGCTTGATGTAGTTAAAGTATTGCAGTAAAAGTACATAAGTATTATGAGCTTGATGTAGTTAAAGTATTGCAGTAAAAGTACATAAGTATTATGAGCTTGATGTAGTTAAAGTATTGCAGTAAAAGTACATAAGTATTATGAGCTTGATGTAGTTAAAGTATTGCAGTAAAAGTAGTGGTTTGGTCCCTCTGACTGATATATTATTATATATGACATCATTAGATTATTAATAGTGAAGCATCAGTGTTAGAGCAGCATGTTACTGTTGTAGCTGCTGGAGGTGGAGCTAGTTTACACTACTTTATATACAGTTAGCTAGTTTAGTCCAGTGGTTCCCAACCTAGGGGTCGGGCCCCTCCAAAGGGTCAGCAGATAAATCTGAGGGGTGGTGAGATGATTAATGGGAGAGGAAAGAAGAAAAAACAAAGTTCTGATACACAAATCTGTTTTCAGTTTTTGGACTTTTTCTCTAATCTTTGATTTTTGCTGAAATATTGGATCATTTGAACATTTATTGAAATGAAAGCATGTGAGAAGTTTAGAGGGAAAAATCACTATTTGGTGGAGCTGTTAACAACTCATAGACATGTGAAATGTGACCCCGACTACACACTGCTTTTTGTAAGACGTCAAAAGACAAAAAGGTTGGAAACCACTGGTTTCATCTTTAACAATGTGTTGTATTTTAAAAGCTTGTTATATTATCCATTGTGTCAAATCTTCATCTGAAAAGTAACTAAAGCTGTCAAATAAATGTAGTGGAGTAGAAAGTACAATATTTCCCTCTGAAATGTAGAAAGTAGCATCACATGGAAATACTCCAGTAAAGTACAAATACCTCTAGTACTTGAGTAAATGTATTTAGTTACTGGACAGAGAGTAATAACACCAACGTCAAGGGTTAATTATAAAGTGAACTGGCTCAGATCAAAGTAAATGGGCATGTTTACCGTTTTCTGACATTTTACAGAAAAAACAATGAATCTAGAGAATAAACGAAAGATGAATAAGTTGCAGCTCTGCATCACAGAAGCACTTTATTCTTTATATCATCTCAAACTGAGTACTCTGGATGTTTTGGTCAATTTGCAGCTTAAAGACACGACTTTGTCTTCTCTTCTTACTGTTGTATTTGTTATTTTAACTATGTTGTGTATTTCTCTGTCTCGGCAGGTGACGCTCTGCTGTTACCCATCATGGAGTGTGCAGGAAAGGACATCAGCTCCTGGTTCGACCCCGAGACCAAAGACGTGAGCACCAACGACCAAACCAACCAATCAGTGAGCATCGTTCAGCTCTGCTCCTGTTTTACCTGCATATGTGTGTTTGATGCGTTCTGTCCTCAGGTGCTGAGATACGTCCATCCGCTCACCAACTGTGTGGGCTACTACACCCCCAGGGGGCGCTTCGTGCACATCCCCCCCGCCGGCCCTCGCTCCGACTGGGCCAGCGTCATCGGCCGGCCCTGGTGGAGGGACGAACGCTACGAGGTGGGACTGCTGTCCGCTAAGACCAGGTGGATACGAGTCATAAACACGCTGACGTCTCAGGAGCAGCAGCTGGAGGTGAGCTGTCCTCACCTGCAGCAGCAGACCGCCGTTGAGCCACCGGAGCGTTTAAAAAACATCCAGAGTTTAAAGGTCATCACTCAGCTCTAGTGTGGCGTTAGATTTGTTGCGCAATAACGGAATAAAATCTTGTTGCTGTTAGCATGTTTCCATCTGTCAGATCAGCAAAAACATTTTCACACATAAGGCAAGTTTCACACTGAGCTGTTAAAATGCAGCAGAAGAAGAAAACTCAGAGATCCACTTTCACTCTGGAGGGGATTTAAATGACAGCAGGAGCAGCCAGTTCACTGAGAAACAGCAGCTGTAATTATTACTTCATTAAAGTATTTGAAATATCTGATAGAGGCTGAAGTGGCAGCGACAGTAAAGATCCCTGATTGGCTGCTTGTGTTGGTCAGGTGTGTTCGGAGGAGACTCTGGCTGAGATCCTGCAGCGTTACCTGCGCTACAACTCGCACGCCCGCAGCTACACCTGGAAATACGACGGAGCGATTCTGGACATGAACGCCACGCTCGGCGAGAACAACGTCCCCGACGACGACCACCAGCTGGAGCGGCTACGCCTGGACCGCGACCTCTTCATCCCCGCCATCCTCCTCCACTTCAACGACGACCTCACTGAGGGATGACCTCAGTCATCTAACACTAAAAACATTAAAGAAGAGCCGAGCGTCGCCTGCTTGTTAAATCAGAAATGCATATTTGTTTTGCGGTGGCTCAGATCTCAGGAACAGTTTAAACTCTGACTTTAACGTCACTATTTTGACTTTAATCTCTGGATTTTTAAATGAATCTCAAAGCTTCTCTGTGGAGTTTTCCTCTAAACATAAACAGAAACTGCTAGTCTGCAAAAACATTGTGTACAGACTTTCATGTTCCCCAGAGGATGAATCCTTCTGGACTTCACTCTGGCGCCACCATGAGGTTAACTGTGAAGACTTAACTTGAGTGAAATATCTCAACAACTATTGGTTGAACTGTATTGTGGCAATTTAGCAATTCCACTCTGACAGAGAGGAAGGAGACAAGGATCTTTTGTCACATGTTAATAAAGCTCAGAGTCTGTCTGACAGTGAAACATACGATATATATATATAAGCATTTTGTCTCAGAAGTGATTAAAAGTCAACAGCTAGTCGACTGATTGTTGCTTATCATGTTTTCTTTGCTTCTGCCTCCAGACACCTGCTGGGAAGAAGCATCTAGACTTTTTCTCATGCTTCCTAATCTGGTCTCGCCATCCTCTCATGCTTCACTTCCAGCCTCGGTCTCGCTAAACACTTTGCGATTCCCCTGCTCACACGACGGTATCAATAGTACTTTAGTATATAGTCAGGCTGAAGTTCTCTCAGTTGAAAGTTACATGGTAAGATTCAGCAGAATTAAACAGTGGAAATTAAATATGTGCTGTCGTGTAATTTCACTCACCAGGATGAACTGTAACAACCGATTCTTTCATCTAGCGCCATCATCTGGTCAATATTTTAACTTGTCCAACTCTTTGGTTTACAACCAAACACGTTCCCATCAACACAGCTGGATTAACTACATGGTATTTCTATGAAATGATTAGCTGATTAGTGACAGAAATGTAATTGGCTATAATTTTGATAACTGATTTAAAAAAAGACAAAAATGATGAGGTAGCAGCTACTACAGCCATGTGAATATTTGCAGTAAACTCAACATCTTTGTGTTTCTGACTGAACATCTGAATATGTTCACCTGGGCTTCAGAGAATAATGATCCACATCTTATACGCTGATCAATCAATGGATTATCAAAGAAAATAATGACAATACTCCCATGTTGGATGAATATGTCCCTCAGTTTGATAAAACACAACTTCTAAAAACTATTAAAGTCTTCAGACAGACTCCTTTACTGTTTGAAAGTTTGTGATTCATGAAAACATGTAGTTCTTCTTCTTCTTCTTCTTCTTCTTCTCCACAGAGGAGGGTTTGCTATTTCTCTTAAATTTTTAAATACAGGCCAGTTGTGTGAAGTAAACCTGGAGTTTTTGGGACCAAAGTGCGTAGCCGTTACCAGCGTAACACCCCCTCATCTCCCACCCAACAACTGTTGGCAGGTAAGTTGCATTGTGGGTAATGTAGGCACCAAGTTTTGAAAAAGAAGAATGTATGAAATAAAAAAAAAAACACAATATTCATCCTTTTTCCAAAAAACTTGTCCATCATGAGTCTGATGATGTTTCAGGAGTGAAATGATGAATCTGTGAAGGAATTAGCATGTTAGCATTTAGCTCAAACCACCACCAAGGAGCTGCTAGCTTGGCTGTAGACTTGTTTATGTCTCAACATCTGCGACGTAAAAAAAAAATAAGATGACTGTTTTCACCTTTAATGTCCCACATGCAGATATTATATTAAAGGAATAAGCCCTAACAACGTTCCTTAGCTGTTCTAGACCACGGGCAACAAAACCTTTACAAGTAGAAAGCCAATAAGTACTTTATCAAACCACCTGGCCTTGCTTCTATCAGTGGTACCTGCAGGCAGTCAATCACATCAGCAGCAGAGGACAGGATAACAGACTGTCTACACACTGCCAGAAACATGTTGTAATAGCGAAAAGTAAAAAAAAACTATGAAATTGGGAGATTAATAGGAGTAATTACCAATCAGGAGCTCAGTGGGAGAAAGAGTTAAACATAAGGAGACTCCTGTTTAATCAGAAGTGTTGGCATGTACGTTAATTGGTGCAGTAACACTGTTGTAATGCAGCCACAGGTGTGTTTATAGAGTATTTTACAACAGCTGCAGCCAATCATAATCAATAACTGGGTTTATCTGTTTTCTAAAGATACATTCGACTCTGAGGTCGAGCGAGGACATGATTTGAGAGTTTTATACAGTTCCTCTTTTCTGGAGAAGTTTGATGGAGATCTAATCTTGGTCAGTCTGAGGACGAGTTTCAAGCACTATAACAGAGGATTTATGGTTTCTTTGTGTTACAGGGTAAACCCATATGTTGATGACCTCGTATTCCCATCGAGTTTGTTCTGAACTTCGTGTACATATGGGTTAATTTAGGGAAGTGTCGACTGAAGATCGGTTTCCCCTCCAGAGAAATGTGACAGTAAAAGGGAAGTTCTGGCCGGGAACTGGATTCGTGAAATGATGACTGGACAGTTTGTGATTTGGTGGAAGGAACTGAGCAGGAAATGTAAATTTGTATAAAAAAAACCTCATTTGTGGAGAAGTTTGACACATCTTCAAATATCAGCTCAGGAAAGAAAGTGTTGTTTCTTCTTCTCTCCTCCTCGACTGTTTCTACACTTTAACAAGGTGAGGAACCTTTGAATTTGAATTTGAATTTGTTGTCAGTGTTAGAAAAAGCTCCTGCTTTCTTTAAATAGATGTTTGGCTTTATTATTTTATGAGGAGATGAGATCAAAACTTTTGGATTTATCTACAGACACTATGGAAGCGTGATGCATTCAATTGAGAAAAAGAAATTTGCTCTGTTTTTCTGAATTAACGAGATACCTCAAAAAAAAAAAAAAAAACCCACAGTAACACCGCCCTCTGAACTTTGTTCATGGCCTCTGAGCGAGGTGAAGGTCCTGAGAGATACATGCACACATTTTCTGTCATGTTCTTTCTATGTTCTTTTATGAACATAATGCATTGTTCTTCTTTCTCAGGTTTTACTTGTTGTAACTTTTATTTTGCCAGTAGGTTAACAGATAAATCCTAAAGGCTCCAGATGTTCTCTGACAGTATTACAGTCCAGTCACACTGAGCCTGTTTGTGGAAACTAAAATAACCTCTCAGCAGTTTGTTTCATCTATTTTTGAGGCTTTGATGAAATAGTTTTGCCTGTCCTGAGGTGCCTGCACAAAGTTGACAAACTAACAAAATCATCTATATAACTTAAAGACACGAGTATCTCCCGATGTTTCAAACCAAAACCCAAATAAAACTGGATTAAACTAAATTTTCAATAACACTTTTATCAGAATTATGAGATTATTATCTTGTTGATTCAGAAAAACAGGGCAGTGAATGCATTACGCTTCCATAGACACTGATAGAAAATAATGAAAAAGTAAAGCTGCGTTTCAACCACAGGAAGTTCCTCCAGGTACTAAGATCCTTTTTAGGAACTCACTTCCTGTACCTGTGTTTCCACCAAATTAAGGTGCACTCGCATCGATTTAGGACCAGTTCAGGACAAGGGGAAGATATTTGTCTTTGTTTGTTAATGTTAAAAGTGAAATTAAGTTTCGTCATCGACTTCCTGACTCGTTTTATAAAAGACGAGAGAGAGAGAGAGCAGTGGTGGTCTAGCGAGGGGAGGGAGCGGTGGTAGAGAGAACAAAGCAATGAATGAAATAAAGCAGTATTATCTGATTGTTTCATGGTGGTTTAGTTCTACCATCAAACACTCAGCAGATGATTTACTGTGGAGACAGACGCTCTTATGGCTGATTTATAGTTGGTCGCTTTTGATAAGTGTCGCTCAACATCAATTAAACAGTAGCACAACATTTTCAATTTATGCCTTGGCGAAAGGATTCTGTCGTCTCCATGGTAACCAGATGCTATCCTCTAGCCGGTGCTTTAGTCACATTATATCATCCCGACCGGGGTTAATAAAACAAAGATGTTGCAGATTATCTTCAGTGAAAACTAAAATGTTATTGGTGACGTTAGTAACACTACAAAATATGACGATGTCTGTTACATACCAATATTCTCCAGGTGTGCGACATGGAAGGATTTTCTGTCAAAAATACATCGTTTCTGTTGGGCGACCTGCTATATATCAGCCTTTAGTTTCTGAATTTTCCTCCTCAGCATTTCCCCTTTTCATTCATTCATTACATGCAACTCATTCAGCAGTAAATACAGAGAACAGGACAAAGCTGTGTTGTTGTTCTGTCATGTGTTAATACTGCGTCGTTTGTAAAATTCTGGTTCCTCAGATACAGTGGAAACACAAACAGGAATAATTGATCAGTTCCTCTGCATCCAAAGTACCTGGAACTTTTAATCAAAATGAGGATTAACTGTACAAATGTTGTTGTTTTTTTTACAACATTTTGCTTTCTTGATGTTTCTAAAACACTCCACTGGCAGCTCTTGTTGCCATGGTAATCCAAGTATTATTATCCCTGATGGGACACAAGTTGATCAGCTGCGTTACAAACTATTAAAACATTTTTTTTAGCAAATCCATCATTATTATTATTATTATTATTATATTTCAGATATTTTAGTCAGTGAAGAAGATTAATTTGCCAATTTTCGACTGTAGTTTGGTGGGCAGTGAAAAACTCAAGAGGCTCAATGGCTTCACCCTACGTCACCATGACGACCGACTACCATCATGAAAAGGAGGAGGACAACAGCGCCCTCTGGGTCAAAGGTATCTGTCTGACAGGACTGCGACTGTGTGAACTGTAACTTTTACACCCATGTTGGTCCTGAACTGTCTCTCCACCTGTCTGTCTGTCAGATCGTCCTCCTGTCTCTCTCTCAGGTGTCTCCAGGTTCAGACACTGGTTGTTTCCTGGTCTGACAACTGTAGTCGTCCTGACTCTGATCATAGTGCTGGGAGCCAGCAGTGAGCACACACACACACACACACACACACACACACACACACACATACAATAACAGCATGTGAAATGTACTGTATTTATGTATGTATATGTATACATGTCTTTCTATCCTTGTGAGGACATGTGTGTTGGTCTTTAGGGTGGCCTCTAAGGACAAAGACTGAAGTTTGGGAAGACTGAGTTTATAGTATTGAAACGGATCACTTTTAAATAGTCTACAGCTGTTTTCAAATACTGTGACAGATTGAGAAGCTAACTAATATACCGTATAGTTATTGATTTTTATTGAAATCTGGAGATTTACTGTACATACAAGGAACCCTAAGACCACAGAGCAGCGCTGTTCTGTCCAATAATGAACCTTAACTTTACCCTCAGACATGTAGCAGCAACTGATTTTATATTTCATCTCTTAGACCAAAATTATGTTGTAAAATTACTTATAACATATCTACTACCACTACTAAATCTGGTGCAACACATCTCTTCTCCTTGTGTCACATTTTTTTTGTACATGATCCCTGACAAATAAATGTCACAAACTAAACTAAACTTCAAAGGGCAGTTTGAGGGTTCAGACTTGGTTTTAGGGTTCAGGTTCCGGTTGGGTTTAGTTTCAGTTTAGGGTAAGAGGCTCAGAAATGTCAACGAGTGTCCCCACAGGGATAGAAAGACAAGCACAGATACATAGGTCTAGTATTTATAACTGTGTTTGTGTGTGTGATCAGACACGAAGACGTCGAATCGCCTGTGGTCTGTGGAGAAAACGGTTTCCAACCTGACTGATATCGTCCAATCACTGAACGCCTCACTGCAGCACGCTCAAAGTAACACACACACACACACACACACACACACACACACACACACGTTGTCCCAGGTCACTTTTGGGGACTTACATAGACTTACATTCATTTCCTGGAGACTTACCCAAAAATCAGCTTTTGTCTCCAATTAACTGGTTCTAAGTCTGAAATTTGTCCCCAAAAGTAGCCTGACAGACCCACACACATCATGTTAAACCAAGTTTTCACCCTAAAATATGAATGTAAACAGACTTATGGCCCCACAGCTTGAGTAATACCTGGTACATCTTTACTTCAGTAAAAGTACAGCAAAGTAAAAATACTCCATTACAAGTAAAAGTCCTGCATGAAAAATCCTACTACAGTAAAAGTACATAAGTATTATGAGCTTGATGTAGTTAAAGTATTGCAGTAAAAGTACATAAGTATTATGAGCTTGATGTAGTTAAAGTATTGCAGTAAAAGTACATAAGTATTATGAGCTTGATGTAGTTAAAGTATTGCAGTAAAAGTAGTGGTTTGGTCCCTCTGACTGATATATTATTATATATGACATCATAAGATTATTAATAGTGAAGCATCAGCAGCATGTTACTGTTCATGTGCACAAGTCTCATGTTGCTAGTGTGGCTAAAAATGCTAACATGCTAAATACTTTTTTTTAATTTTTCTGTCCTCTGTTCCAGAAACGGCTGAAGAAGTTCACCGGCTGACGTTTGCTGTAGAGAGCAACAAGGACCAGCTGAGCTCAGGTCTGTCTGACTGCACAGTGATGGTAGTAGTCGCACTAAAAATCACTGGGTTCAATCTCGTTTAATAATGTTAGCCAGTTAAGACATTGTTATGTATATGTCAGAGATAATAGAGGTTGTGTAGTGGTGTGAGGGGCACAACCTGATGTTATACATCAAAAAAACAAAGTAAATGGTCTTAAATCCCTGGTCTGTTGGTGATCACAGCCCAGTTTTAATCAACGGAGAGCGAGTTGAGCAGGTAGCAACATACAAGTACACAAATCAGTCATTTTCTACGAAGGCTCAGGGTCCATGGAGTGGATAAAAGCATTGCAACAGACAGCGAGGAGGCAGGGCTTTAAAATCAGCAAACAAACCACATCCTTCACAAAGAGAACGAGCTGTGATACCTTCAGGCAGAAGCTACAGGTTGCCAAACTGTAAATTCAACAGGTACAAGTTCTCCTTAGGGCATGGGCAATGTTCTTGACATATATGGATCTGTGTGTGATAACTGCATGTTAACTGCAGTTTGATATATACAGATGTATTGTGTGTATATATATATATATATATATATATATATATATACATATAACCACTACGAAGAAACATTGCAAGAGTCAGACCATACCTTACTTTGGAAGATGCCAAGAAACTCACTCATGCCTTTGTTTTTTCACGCTTAGATTATTGTAATGCACTTTATACTGGTTTACCAAATAAAAACCATTGATCGGCTGCAACTCATTCAAAATTCAGCAGCAAGAATTTTAACCAAAACTAGGAAAAGGGAACATATTACACCAGTGTTAGCGTCATTGTACTGGCTACCTGTAACATTGAGGATAGATTTTAAAATTCTTTTACTTGTTTTTAAAGCCCAAAAAGGTCTCTGGCACCTTCATACCTCTCAGATTGTTTGTCAGAATATGTTCCAAACTGTTGGCTCAGGTCGCTTAACGCTGGTTTGTTAAATGTGGCACAAACAAAGCGCAAAAAGTTACGTTGAGGCAGCTTTTTGCAGCTACGCACCAAAGATCTGGAACAAACTCCTGCCGCATATTAGACAAGAAGCAGCTCAAAACTTATTTTTATGGTCTTGCTTTTAATTAACTCAACCTTTTACTGTTATCAGATTATTTACTACCTGTTTTATCTCTTTTATCTCATGATTCCCCTTTCTTTTAATATTATAAAACATCTTTTTTTGCCTGCTTGCTTGTTTTTACCTCTTTCTGTAAAGCACTTTGAGCTGCATTTTATGTTATCAAAGGTGCTATATAAATAAAGTTTATTATTATTATTATTATTAATATGGAGAGGCTGTGTGTTCTCTCTTGTATGCTTCAGACAAATTTCTCCAATAAAGGGAGACAATAAAGGCTAATCTTTTGGGTTATTTACCCAAAAGCTTGTTATAATCTACTCTTCTCTTTTTAAACGTACATATCACAGTTTGTTATTGATTGTTAATAACTTGTGCATCTGTTGAATGCCGTATCGTTTTGTACAAGAAACACAACGTTTGTGACCGTTTGTAGCTAAAGCTTGTTGTATGTAACACCGGCTCAAAATAACAGATTAATTAACCCGATGTTGTGTTGGCGCGATATTGATCCAAACTGGGCCAAATTTTGACCCGTTGAATCTTACTGTGAACTATAATATTTAATCTTGATACATACTGATGCTGTATAAACTGTATATCACATGTTCTGTTTGCGTGTGTGTTCAGTGTCGGACGCGTTGAAGCAGCTGTCAGTGGTGGAGTCTCTCAGCAAGAGCGTCATCGCGCTCAAATGTTCCCTCGAACGCATCATCAACAACAGTACATACACATTAAGTCACGTCATTAAAGTACACGTTTACGGGTAGACAGATGCTAACACCTGTACCCACCTGTCTGTGTGTCTGTCTGTCTCTCAGGTTCAGCAGTTGACGGCTGTTGCCCTCTGGGTTGGGATCTGTTTGAGTCCAATTGTTATTTCTTTAGCCACAAGTCTCTTTCCTGGAACGATTCCAAAGACTGGTGTGAAAAAAATGGAGCTCACCTGGTCATCCTCCGCACTGACAAGGCGTGGGTGAGTCAGTGTGTCCACACAGTCATTTAAAGGTAGATGTGAAGCTTATATTCAGCTTCAGCAGTCTGAGTTAGTCATATCAAGTGGATATCTGACACATTTACAGTCTTTTTAGCATCAAATTCCCTCTTTGTGTTTCCTCGGACAGTGTTTCCCTGTTGAGCTGCAGGTGGAAGTATAGTAACAAAAAGCGGAACTTTGGCACTAAAAAGACTGTAACGTTGAAAGATATCTACTTGATTTGACTCATTTGGACGCTGAAGCTTCATATTAGCTTCAGATAAACTTTTAAATGCATTTTTTGCACAGAAGGAGGACTGTGGATTTTGTCCTCCATCACTTCCATTGTAAGGTCATTATGAAGGGATCTTCTAATGGTCAGTATGAACAGGAGGAATGATTACAGCAAGAAAAACAGGTTTAATGTTCATTTGGGCTCCTGACTGTTGGTTTAAGACACACTTGAAAAGTTGAGTTCTTTAAATGTTAAAATAATAACTGTCCACATGTTAGCATGTTAGCTTTAGCTTAATAAAATGATAATATGCAGAATGTTCCATGATGAACGTTATAAAGTATATACAGAAAATATTTGGTTAAAAAAAAAGCTAACACAGCATGTAGCTAACAAGATGTTAATGGCCTATAGGTTAGTGGGAAACTGAGACTCTCTACTGTCTGTCCAGGACTTTGTGACCACACATACAATTCCTGAATTGTTCTGGGTCGGCCTGAGTGACGAGAGAACAGGGAAGTGGGAGTGGGTCAACCGGACGCCGTACATCATGGAGCGCAGGTACGTCCACATTAGCAGCATGTTGATCCTCAGACTTTTTATTTAGAGCTTCCTCTTAATAGGGAGCTCATTTATGCTCTCTTTACGTACGAAAACAAATACGTCCATTTCAAACGATGTAACCTTCACTGCCCACATACTTCCATGCATCCTTTACGTTGGCATAGATGTTAAACAATACGTCCACTAGAGGGCAGTTCAGAGTCAATAGTTTCTGACAACAATAAACATGGCAACGGTGGAGGAAGTCATTATAATATACCTGTTAAAAAAAAGAGGCAAAGCTACACTTGTTGGCTACAAAGCCCCCATGATTTTCCGTTTCATCCATATCTGTAAGCTTTCAGCAAATGCGCACAAACACGGACGAACTTAGTGCAGAGTACAATAAGCAACACTGAGCATAAATGAGCCTAAATAAACCGGATTTCACCAACGGAAGTGCATTCTGGGATTTGGGAACGTTTCTGTTCAACCCAAAAGGCTTAATATGAAAGTGCAGTAATGAAACCTTGTTGGTATTATGATTATAAATCAATAAAATTGCAATCCATGATTTCTTGAATTGCAATCATAATAATATAATAATATGGTCGGTCTTTTGTCGGCACGCCACTCAGAGCTGAAGGCGACGTCTTAAAACATCAAATATTTCTCCGACCAGCCCCCAAACTCAACAATCTTCAGTTTACGATGATAGAAAATCAGCAAATTCTCACATTTGAGGGGCTTGAACAAGAAGATGTTCGTGAACATCTGACACGATTAATTTTTTTAAAGAGTTGATGGTTAGCTTTCTGCCAGTCGACTGATTGTTGCAGCTTTAATCTCAGTGGCGTTTTGGTGATAATTTCAATGTGTGAAAGGTTCAACAGAGTCTCTTGACAAAAGCAGTGAAAGTAAAATCCTTTACATACATCACAGTTTTTTAAAGAGGACGTATTCTCCAACATGTCTTTCTGTGTGTGTGTGTGTGTGTTTCCAGGCGCTGGGTGCCCGGTCAGCCTGACAGCTGGACTGGTCACGGCCTCGGTTCTGGTGATGAAGACTGCGCTCACCTGCACACAGACGGACGCCTCAACGACATGCACTGCTCCTCCAGGATACGCTTCATCTGCCAGACACACAGTCAGAGTGCCTGAACAGAGAAACTGGTTTAAAAAACTGCCTGTTTGAGTGCTTACAGGAAAGTCATCACAGATTTGATAGAAAACATCTCTCTGATGATCTGCTGTCAGCAGGGCTGGGTATCAGTACTTGATACCTTTAAAGGTATAATGTTTAAGAATTGGCCAGAGTTTTAGTTTAAAACATCCCCAAATTAACTAAAATTATCAACAGAATGTGCAGACGTACCAGTTTTGATGTTATGTCAAAGACCTACATGTATTGTGTTGCAGAGATATCTACTCAAGTTAGTATGCTAACCAGCTAGCTACAGCCCTTCCTTTCTTGTAATATCACTTTGTACCTGGGGGCGGTAGTGAGTCACTGTAGCCTCTAGTCTACCCTCAGTCCAAGATGAGAAGAAGAAGAAGAAGAGCTGCTAAGGCTGAACTCTGTTGAAATTTAGGACTGTTAATATGTCACTTTGTCAAGTTTTAATAATTTTCCAGAAAGTAACCATGTAGATTCACATTATACCTTTAAGGTATCGACCAAAATACAAGGTAGTATCAAAACTTGTTCAGTCAGTCGATACCTGCATTTGATCCTTTTTGTACCCTCGATCTAGAAAAAATTACTATTTGTCTTGTTTTGCTTGCAACCAATCACCACAAGCGTTCTTCAATTTAATGCGACATGTAGCTATAACCCAAACAGTCTGCGCTGATAATACTACATCCTACAGTTTTGTACAGTTATTTTATAAATATTTCAATAATTTGAACACTTTAAAAATGTATTTGTGTAAAAATCATTTGGATGGGGAGGAGTGGTGGCATTTTATACAACTGAATGCCTCCATTACACAGTACTCTACTGGTAATCGGTATCACTTTAAGGATACTGGTATTGCTACTGGTATCGTAATTTTTTAAATGAAACCCAGCCCTAGCTGTCACAAACCCAGAGGAGGCGCTATGCCTGCTCAAATATTTGATATTGGATGTCGTTAGAAATTGTTTAAAGGCAACAGCTACTCTTCCTGGGGTCCATGTTTACAACATAAATGTATACACATGTTCACATACATGCCCCCACCATAATTAAAACAGTATTACACATTAAAAAAGCCAAATACAGTCTCAACAGAACCAACTCTCTCTGTATGTACACACACGCATACGTACTAACAAGCAGTATCTATGACCGCGCTTACCAAATGCTTTGAGCTACAAATATTTCACAAAACCAAAGAGAGGAAACGTTACTGATTAGATATTTTTCAGGCCTTTGCCCAATAAGAACCTCTTCAGTCGCTTTTTAAAACTTTCTTTACTTGTTGTCTGAGTAATAAAGTGTGACAAACTACTTTGAAATGGCTCCAACAGTTTTTTTTACATTGCATTGGTTCAAGGTTGAGGAATTGTATGAATAAGTGCCTCTAATATAAAAGAAAAATGTCCATCCAGCTATAAGTTCTTCAATTTTGAAATATTCAAGGGGGCGCTGTTGAGTCATATTGCCACCTCTATGCAAATGATCTATCCAGGATTTTAACTGGTGTCACTCCAGACACGTGTGATTGTGTGAGGTTTACTGATGGGAATTATAACATTTGCCCTCAGATACAACCCTGAAACTGTTTTATACAAACAAAACTACGTTTTCACCGTGTCTGAACAACGTCGGCCCCCAAATAAACAGTGCTGAGAAAATGTGGCCCACGATTGAACTGCTGACTCTACGTAGCATCAGCGTGTAGAATCAAGGTTAACCCGCAGTGTGAAGTATGAATAACCAATATCAGCTCACATCATAAAACTGTTAGAAACAAGTCATTAACATTACCATTAGCCTGTTGTTCTTGGCTATTATTAGCAGCTAAATTATTGTTTTTGTCAAAACTAAATTGGGGATGGACATAAAGATAATTTTTACAGAGTCAAGAGCTAAAGAGTGTCAGTAAAAACAGCAGCTACATGTTTGTGAGTTTTCTTTACTTAAACAATCAAGAGTTCGGCTAGCTAACCAGCTAACGTTAGCTCTGAGTTTAAAGCCTTTTCACTGACATTTTCTTGTTCAATATTGCTGTTAAATGTAATACAGTGTTAATAAGTGTCACTCAGGTACAGCTGTAGGGAGGCAGTTTGATCATCAGTATAGAAGCTAAAGCAAATAATCATTGGTAACAACCTGGTTTGGTGTGAACATTAACACTGTGATCATTGTGAAACGTCTGCAGAAGAAGTAATAAAAAGAACCATCAGAAAACATGAACTGACTTCACTGTAAACTCATTTTTGCTTGTATGAAAATAAAAGTTAAACTTAGTGAAATCTTGCGACAATAGTCCGACTCAGTGTGAGTCCCGGAGCCGACTGTCAATCACAGCTGTCAATCAACGGCCGCACGGCAGACATCAAAGCTACTATAAGTCTTCAGATCTTATTAACAGAGCAATAATTTCCAAAATGACCATGTTGTGGAAATTTTCTCTCGAGAAAGAAGGCACATGGAGACATAAAGAAAGCATTAAACATTGTTACTTGTTGAAGCAGTTGTAAACACTGTACAATCCATCACATCATCAGTAACAATTATACAAATGTCCAAACACAAACAAAAATACAATCATCTTGTATTTTTGGAGAGAAAGCATGTTGTTCAGCCAGCCCTTTCTCTAAAGATTGTGAACTCAAACTAGACAGCTTTATACCTCTCCAGAAGCAAAGCTAAAAACAGTCTGGTCCCTAAATGGACACTTCCACAAACCATTACACCTTCTTACAAACAAGTATGGTCTCTAAAACAGTAGGCTTAAGATAAATATCTCTAGCTAACCCCAGAGGTCAGCAAGCAATCCTCAGATAGAAACAGGTTCAAGAGTTCAACTAGCCTAGGAGTAGGATTTCTTCACCAACATGTATCCCCAAAATGACGATGACGTTACATCACATTCAGTTGATAACAAACATTGACTCCTTAGTTTGAAAACATTTGTAACATATATACAAAAGATTTATAAAATGATAACCTACTATTCAATTTTCTTTCACAACCACCAGCACACTTATTAGAGGGCCTGAATTTAGAGACTGAGACCAGAATGACTCTTTGAAAACAATGATTGATTCAGTATTTCTAGAGAGAAGTTGAGGCTGTTTGAATGGGCGTCTATTGGCGCAGCTAGCGGCCGTTGGTGGCACTGGTCTTCAGCCTCAAGACGTGGCAGCTGCTGATTGGTACTGCTCCCCCTGCTTTCAAAACATTTTAGACTGCCTTCCCTTCACCAATAGGAAAAACACATACCACCCCCCCCCTCACCCCCCATCCCCTTTTTAATAATCGTACAGTCCTTCTGTTTCAAACGCTTCAACTGCTGTTTTGTTTGAAGTTTGAAGTTTTTCTAGTTGGTGATATAGTTTAGTTTAGACTGACATCAGTGTCCACTGAGCAACACACACACACTACACACACACACACACACACACACACACACACACACACACACACGTAGTGTTTTTCGGTTCAAAGTACGTTTGGTGGGCAATGACCTCTCAGCTCACTGATTAGACAGTCAAATTGTCTGTCAGTGAAGAAGACGAAGAAGAAGAAGAAGAAGAAGAAGAAGAAGAAGAAGAAGAAAAAGAAGGGAGTCACACAGGTTGAAGGAGCAGAGAGACATCACCATGACGACTGAATACCATGATGACACTGAAGACGACAGCAGCTCCTTCTGGAACAAAGGTACCAGTCTGTCCTTCCACGTGTCTGCAGTGGTGGAAGAAGTATTCAGATCCTTTACTTAAGTAAAAATACCAATACATCAGTGTAAAAGTACTCCATTAAAAGTAAAAGTCATGAAAAATCCTACTACAGTAAAAGTACATAAGTATTATGAGCTTGATGTAGTTAAAGTATTGCAGTAAAAGTAGTGGTTTGGTCCCTCTGACTGATATATTATTATATATGACATCATTAGATTATTAATAGTGAAGCATCAGTGTTAGAGCAGCATGTTACTGTTGTAGCTGCTGGAGGTGGAGCTAGTTTACACTACTTTATATACAGTTAGCTAGTTTAGTCCAGTGGTTCCCAACCTGGGGGTCGGGCCCCTCCAAAGGGTCAGCAGATAAATCTGAGGGGTGGTGAGATGATTAATGGGAGAGGAAAGAAGAAAAAACAAAGTTCTGATACACAAATCTGTTTTCAGTTTTTGGACTTTTTCTCTAATCTTTGATTTTTGCTGAAATATTGGATCATTTGAACATTTATTGAAATGAAAGCATGTGAGAAGTTTAGAGGGAAAAATCACTATTTGGTGGAGCTGTTAACAACTCATAGACATGTGAAATGTGACCCCGACTACACACTGCTTTTTGTAAGACGTCAAAAGACAAAAAGGTTGGAAACCACTGGTTTCATCTTTAACAATGTGTTGTATTTTAAAAGCTTGTTATATTATCCATTGTGTCAAATCTTCATCTGATAAGTAATTAAAGCTGTCAAATAAATGTAGCTAACTGTCTGTCTGTCTGTCTGTCAGAGACGTCTTCTGTCTCCTTCTCAAATGTCTCCAGGTTCAGACGCTGGTTGTTTCCTGGTCTGACGGCTGCATTCGTCTTGATTCTGATCATAGCGCTGGGAGCCAGCAGTGAGCATACACACACTCACACTCACACTCACACACACACACACACACACACACACACACACACACACACACACACTGCTGGGTTGAATGCCAGGATTCTCTCCAAATATCTGGGAAATCCTTGTTAGTCTTTGCGTCATGTTTGTCTTTTATTGAGTTTTACTGGAAACACAGACGTCTCCTACAAATCTCATCAATACTAATACTGAAGTGCTGTTATTATTACTGCAATTTACTGAAACTGGATCAACTTTTTAGCTGCAGCAGATTGTTTCATGTTTACAGTTCAGCTGAAAAAACACTTTTAGATTAATTGTCAAATGAAGCAGAGAGCAAAACTCTGATGATGTCATCAGTACATTTAGTGTTGTGTTTTCTATGTTAATGGTAATATAACAAAAAATATAGATATGCTATTTAAACCTCTGTATTGTTAATGCAGTAATTATTTCAAAAATACCTTATACTTCATGATAATCTAGCCAGTAAAACCTTGCTATAGCCTATATACTATTTACATTTTCCTAAAAAGAGCTTTACTGCCCTACTTACTGTCCAGTGTAAATAGTAAACTGAATATTTTTGGGTTGTGGACAAATCAAAAATATATATGTTTTAAGCCTCAAAACATGCAGTTGAACATTGATGGTATTTCAGCCCTGAGTTTTGTCTGCAGTCTTCTTTCATGGGCTACATAGAGCCTGCCTGAGAGGAAAAACCCAGGGGAAAAAGTTTTCTACAAGTTTCTTGCTGTTAACACACGATAACAACCAAAGACAATTTCAGAAGATTCACATTTTAATCAACTCAGACTTTAGTGGGAAAATCAACCTCAAACTGTAAAAGCGAGGCGGACATGTATTGCCATTGCTACCATATTAGTTGAGGAATAACACCTGAAATTTTGTATCATATTATATTAAATATTATCTTTTACAGCATATTATAATGAATTAGCTGTAGTTCTGTGTTTTAAAATCAAACTTCATAAATGGCAAGTCGTCCCTGTAATCCTGTAAAATTACTGTATGTGAAACGTAGCACTAGCATAAACTGTTTGTACATATTTACTTTTTTTTGTGTGTGTGTGTGTGTGTGTGCAGACACAAAGATGTCGAACCGTTTGTGGTCCATGGAGAAAAGTGTGTCCAACATGACCGAATCAGTGAGCGCCGCACATCAGCTCGCCACAGGTAACACACCTGTCTGTTCCTTTAGTCAGAGGAGGTAATGGACTCCCCGGTGAATCAGAATAGATAATTACAGACTGTGAAGACTCTGAATCTCCTGTTCCTCTGTTCCAGATGCAGCTAAAGAACTTCAACGGCAGAAGTTTGCTGTGGAGAACAACAAGGACCAGCTGAGCTCAGGTGTAATACACACTGCAGAACAATGGCTCCTACCAGAGCAACACTCAACTATAACAACTGTAATATACTGACATCGTGTGCATCTTTGCTACGTATTTGTGTGTTTGTGTTCAGTATCCGAGGCCCTGAAGCAGCTCTCAGCTCTGGACACTCTCAGCAGGACGGTCGCTACGCTCAAATGTTCCCTTGAACGCTTAATCAACAATGGTACACACACACTTAACACACACTCATCCTTAATGTACACTGTGGGTGTAATCCCAATTCTAATCCAAAAATGATGTCACCTTCCCACTTTCCAAAAAGTCTCCATTCTTTGCAGAAAACTTCGCCTGCCAAAATATGTCCCAATGTCCCAAAAATGTTGTCACTCTCTAGACATGCCCCCACATTTCAAAAAGGTTCTGTCTTTCTGAAAACGTCTTATTGTTCCAAAATGTCCCTACTTTCCAAAAATGGCCTTAAACTCTTCAAAACTGTCCTCATTTTTTCACTTCCCAAATATTCCCTCACATTGTACAACATCCTCAATCTTAACAAATCATTCCACCATTCCACCTTTTTTTTTTAAATGCTCTTACTCTTCAAAATACCCCCACCCTCCAAAACTGTCCCAACTCTCCAAATTTGTCCTCGTTCTTTTTCCCTCTTTGTCTGCTGGCCTGTCTGTCTCTCAGGTTCAGCGGCTGCCAGCTGTTGTCCTCTCGGTTGGGATATGTTCTCTGGGAACTGTTATTACTTCAGCAAGACACCTTTGAACTGGCACGATGCCAGAGACTGGTGCAATGGACATGAATCTCACCTGGTCATACTCGTCAGTGATGAGGAGTGGGTGAGACAGTCTATCTGTTTGTCTGTCTCAGCCTTGTTGACGTCTACGCACAAACTGTGTAATTTCCGATATAAGAAAAAGTTATGAATCAATAAAAGATTAACTAGTCCTGGTCTGTGGTGTGGTTGAAGACATACAACATGGTGTCATCTGCATAGTAATAGATATTACAGTGCTGGGTTGGAAATTATTATGTAAATCATTATTCATGTAACGAGTAAATACTGAAGGACCCAGCATAGATCCTTGTGGGACACCTTTACCCACATTTTGAGGAGTCTGACAAAGTTAAATCAGCTACAGCACCATGTCTCCCTGACTGTCTCTGACTGTTTGTCTCTCTGGTGCAGGAGTTTGTGACTAGTCACACCACAGGCACCTTCTACTGGGTCGGTCTGAGCGATGAGAGAACGGGGAGGTGGGAGTGGATCAACCAGACGCCATACGTCATGAACCGCAGGTTGGCCTGTCTGTTATTAGCAGATATTTTTCTTTTAATCATCTTCAAAGCTCAAGGCACAGTCAGGCCTATTCTTGTTTTCATATAACTATCAGAGCATTCCCTAAAAACTCGAATACAATGAGCGAATTCTTTCAAACTGTACATGCCTTATAGGTACCAAACTACACCGCCCTTCTTCAGGAAATGACCTCAGAATTAACCGCCGTCTGGGAATTATTTGTAGTAGTAAATCCCCAAATATGCTCCATGAAAGTACGCAAACGCACACACTTTGAGCTACGAAGGTTATGTTGCGTTCAAAACAAGCGAGAGCTACAGTCTGAGCTGAACCACGTCTGCTCTTTTTTCAGATAGGAATTCTCCTTCCATCCGATTCAAAGATCACATCGTTTGTGTTTCCTTGTTTTTTTCTTCTGTTCAGTTAGTACAGCAGCAAAGATTCCTCCACAGAAGACATGTTTGTTTACCGCTGTGGTCATGGAAACGCTCTGATTAGCTCTAACTGGCCCCCTTGAGGACTGAGATGGATCAGCTAAGAGCATGCTCAGCTGGGTTGGCTGGATGTTGGTGTTTTATGTTTGTGTAGCATGGAGCATGTTTGGGGTTTAACAGACTTGTAAAATAAAGTGTCGCCCCGTGTTCATGTTGTGGTATTTCAGGCGTTGGATGCCCGGTCAGCCCGACAGCTGGACACATCACGGCCTCGGCCCCGGAGACGAAGACTGTGCTCACATGCACAGAGACGGACGCCTCAACGACCTGCACTGCTCTACCAGGATGCGCTACGTCTGCCAGAGACACACCCTTCACAGCTAAACAGCGCTTCTGCCGGCCGGGCTCCGCCCACACACCGCTCGCATCACGTTTCGCTGATATCCACTGTAGACTGTAATAAAATGCCATTAAATCATTTGATCCCAACAAACTGCACTTTTGATCTGTTTGTGTTTCTGTTGCGTCCATGCTAACACTGCTCAGACAGCGTGATGACATCATGACATCACTTCCTGTCTAGCTTCTGTTCTGTAACTCAATGCAATCTCTCATTCAGCGTTTCTTTCATCAGTCTGTCTGAAAAAATTATTTGTTTACAGCGCAGCCAAACAAACAGCGAGCTAAAATAACAACAATATCGTCCAACACGGTTTCCATTGTCATGTTCCTGGATTGGCGGACTCCTCCAATAACAATGGAAATTATATATAGAGAAGCATTTACAGGATGTAAATACAAGGAAAATCACAATTATCCTCTCCAGTAAAACATGTTTAATCACCAAACGTTGATTGCTGCAACGTGCATAAATGTTCCAGATCTGTTTCAGAAGTTCAGACCTGCAGCTTCAGAGCAGAAACTCTCTGGATGAAACCTCCTGATCCAGCTGTGATGACTGCAGTCTGTCTGAAACAATTAAGAGTTTACTTTCTGTATTTTAGGCTCCAGTAAAGCAGCTGCTGTCAGAAGTTGAAACTCTAACAGTCAACAACTGTTTTTTTTACTTCTTGAAAAGTTAAGACATTGAAAATCAACATGTAAACCTGCTTCAATGTGTTTAGACACCAGATTTAAACCTTTTAAGACATAAAACTTGGCATCTAAAAACTTAAAAGATGTCACACAAAGTGACTTGTGATTGTTTTTTTTAAGAGAACAGAAGAAGAAGAGAAGTAAAAACCAGAGAAAAATGAAGGTGAAACGTTTATTAGAGTGCAACAACTGAAATGAAAACTTATTTCTCCAAAATGCAAAATTTTACACAGTTCAGAAAATAACAGAAAAACATGCATTTTGAGATAAGTGTTTTAAATAACGACAGCAGCTTTAACAAGCTGTGAATTTGAGAAATATGAACCAAATACAAAACTATTCACAGATATAAAACAACAGCAGACTGTTTGTGTTGGACGAATACTGCAGGAACTTTTTTGGCACTAAAACAGAATTTTAACACGTCACACTTCAAACTGAGGCTTTACTGTCAGAACAAACAGCAAAGATAAAACATGAACAAAGTCTGTAAAACTTTGTATTAATTAGATTTTTCAGTTTACTTATTTAGTTTTCTGTTGAACATATTTTCTGTGAATGTTAGAGAGTGTAAATGCTGGTTCAAAGCCTTCTCCACTCTGCTGTTAAATACTTATTTATTTATTTTGTTGGCCAAAAAGTGCTTCAAGTAGTCAGGAGTGAGTATAAAATACCAAGCAGGTACATATTTTTAATTATAGAATTTAAACTTCCCAGAAAAAAAGAGCCTCAGACACACATAATGTTGCTGAGAGACAGAAACTAAACTGCATATAAACATCAAAGTAACCTGTTAATCATTTTCAAGGAAGCTGCAGACCAAACTCCACTGTTCTAAAAATATTTTGACGATTTTCATTCCAAGAGCAAAATATTTTTTTCAAGAAAATTTTAATTTTTCAAGAAAAAAAAAACCAACTGTAAAAACACTGTAATTTTCTGGGGGAAAAAAAGTTGTTATATTTTGACAGTGAAAGTTGTCATTTTCTATTTTATTCAACTCCAAACCATGAAAATTAAATTAAAAACAAACTACAAATCCCACCAGGTTTTAAGCATACAAAACCCCCGCTGGTGCTTTTTAACTGTAGTCAAATGTACAGTTAAAAAACTACAATTCCCAACATTGTGAGTATTGAATTAGTAACTGTTACTGCTGCTTTTTAAGGCAAATAAACACGGTCAAATAAAAAAAAAAAAGTAGAAAACTCCCAACATAACATCATCACAAAGTAAAGTGCATCAAAATGTAAACACCATAAAATACTTCTATAAATACAATAAATTATCACGTATAAAAATAATATTACAAATAATAAGTTACGAACCCAACTTTACAACTACAACTCCCATCAGGCATCAGGGTGACGGTCAGTATCCAAACCAGGACCAGTGGAAGAAAACAATGTGTCTTTGTATTGTTTTCTTTGTGGGGACGACTCTTATTTTGAAGGTTAATACTTGGTTTTAAGATAACGTTTGGTTTAATTATTAAAGAATGCAACGTGTCCTACGTGTGTCCTCACGAGTATAAGCGAGTCAGTCGGTCAGCAGGAACGCTCGGCTCAGGACGACCTCCGTTGTGGCTCCGCCCAGATGACACGCCTCCAGGACGCACACCAGCCTCTGGTTGGTCAGCTGGGCCGCCATACCTATGAGGTCACCTGGTAGAGAGACAGAGAGGAAACTTCATCACTATTATCATCATCATCATCATTCTTCTTCGTGTGTTTGACAGCCTCCACTGCTCCCCTCTCATGTGGGGCACCACAGGGCTCTGTGCTTGGGCCTCTTTTATTTTAACATTTCTTTTCATTTCATAAACTTCCTACATTTTAATGAAAAAAAGACAGAAGTCATGGTCTTTGGTGGCACTTCTGTGATCCCCCTGGTTGATCTGGGTTCTTAGTATCACAAGCCAACTGAGCACAATCTTAAATTTGACAGCCAGATTAAACCAGTTTTTAACTTATTTCATTTGATTTGATCTTATTTGATCTTATTTGATTTTATTTGTTTTTATCTTATTTTATTTGATTTCATTTGTTTTTATCTTATTTTATTAGATTTTATCATTTTATCTTATTTTATTATTATTATTTTTATTATTTTTATCCTGTGGTGTCCTTCATCGTTTCATTTGGAAACCTCGTGTTTGTTAAAATCGTGCTCATAAATAAAGTGTGTTTGGATTGTTTGTGGACTGACCTGGGGAGGGCGGCGGCGTGTGGGAGGAGAAGGCTCCGTGAGACAAGATGGAGGTCCAGGTGTTGGAGTGAGAGAGGAGGGGAGGACAGAGCGAGGAAGAGGAGGACTGAGGGAGGAAGGTGGCGTCGAGCAGCACGCCGTCTGACAGAGCTGCGGGGAGAAAGAGAGTTAAACACGGAGGAATTACTCTTTGAATACAACACAAACTGTAACAAACTGGTTAATTAATAATTAATTAATGAGCTTTAGACGCGTTTGTCGGTGACTTTGTACGGAGCCGAGCTAGCTGCTTCCTGTCTTTATGCTAGCAGTAGCTTAGCAGGTTCTAACGTTGTTTTGGAATTAATGTTTTCACGACAAAAAACTGATTCATTCAAACGGGGACAAAGAGATGATTGTTACATACTGGACTTGCGTAAACTTTAAAGAAGACGTCAGTAAACTGTTAAAAGAGTTAAAACACAGACAGACATTGTGTGTGTGTATACTTGTTTATCTATCATTGTGAGAACCGCTGAGTTTTAGACCTGTGAGGACATTTTGGTCAGTTCTCACTTCCTGACAGACCTTCAAAGGGCAGGTTGAGGGTTCAGACCTGGTTTTATGGTTCAGGTTAGACCGAGCGTTGCGGTTGTGACTGTAAGCTAAGTGTCCTCACGAGGATAGAAGAACAAGCGTGTGTGTGTGTACCTCTCAGCCTCAGTGTGTAGTAGTTCTCAGAGTCGAACCTCCCGGCGGCCGTCGCTCTCCCTCCCATCGCCACGGCGTCCGCCTGCTCCTCCCTGCGACCATGGTCGTAGTGCATCCGCAGCGTCTCCGCGGCGACAGGCGGGAAAGGGGGAAGGAAGGGGGCTGTGACGAAGGACGAGGCGTCTTCATCGTCGTCGTCGTCATCATCGCTATCGTCGTCTTCATTAGTGTTGGTGTTTTCTAGAAACTCCATGGAGGCTTCGAACAGAATGACTGCAGACGGAGAGAGAGGAGGGTCACACACACACACTCACACACACACACTCACACACTCACTCACACACACACACTCACACACACTCACACACACACACTCACACACACACACACTCACACACACACACACACACACACACACACACACTCACACACACACACACTCACACACACACACACACACACACACACACTCACACACACACACACTCACACACACACACACTCACACACTCACACACACACACTCACACACTCACACACACTCACACACACACTCACCTGTGTTGTTGTGCTGTTCTGGTTGTAATGTAACTCGGGGGCTGCAGAGACAAACAGATATTTTGTGAAATCAATAACACAATAATCTGAGATTTTGAGAATTATGTCATAATATTTGTGAGTAAAATAATATAATAGAATAGAATAGAAAAGGTTGTAATTTTTGAGAAAATTGTTTTGAATGTTTTGTGGAAAAAGTTGTTAATTTTGTAGAAAAAAAGCCCGAAAAGAAGTAAATAAAATAAACAAAATCTGAGAACCAAATTCAGAATATTTCAGGAAAAAAAGTCACAATAACTGTAATATTTAGGAAGAAGTTGTAATATTTTGAAAAAGGTTAAAATAAAAATAGCTCAAGAAAAAAAAGTGGAATATTTTGAGGAGAAATCTGAATTTTTTGGGGAAAAAGTCATAAAACATCGAGGAAAAATGCCGTAACATTTCAGGAGAAAAGTCAGAATATTTTGAGAAAAAAGTTGTAATTTTCTTAGACAAAAAACAAAAGAACACTTCATGTTTCGAGGAATAAAGTCATAATTTTTCTGAATCTATAAATCTATAAATCACTGGAGTTCATTTTTAATAATGTTTCCGTGAAAAAAAGAAAAAAACTCACCTTTTCTTCGGAGTTTCTGGCTGCAGGAGCTGCTTCCTCTTACACGACTTCCTGCTCACACACACACACACACACACACACACACACAGTTTACACACCATAAACAACATTTAGCTCCTAAAATGAAATGCTGTTTTTTGTTTTTTTTACCCTCCTCTTCGCTGCGGGAGGCGGGGCGTCAGCTGACTGACAGCTGATGACGGAGAGGAGCAGGGGGAGGAGAGAGGAGGTCGGGGCGAACGAGGGGTGGAGGGGAGAGGGAAGAAAGAGGAGGAGCAGCAGGAGGAGGAGGAGGGGGAGGGAGACAGGTGAGGAGACGGGGAGGGTTTAGGGAGACGAGGTGAGGAAGAGGAGGAGGAGGGTGAGAGAGATGAAGCTCTGTCCATCCACAGCAGACAACGATCCTCCTGAAAGAGACGCTTCATGTATAATATATAAATATGTTTACATCACCATCCCGTCCACTGTGTCATCAATCAACAGATCAATAACACACGCACGCACACTCACACACACACTCACACACACTCACACGCACGCACACTCACGCACTCACACACACACACACACACACACACACACACACGCTCACGCACACTCACGCACTCACACACACACACACACGCTCACACACGCACATGCACGCACACTCACACACACACTCACACACACACGCACACACACTCACACACACACGCACGCACACTCACGCACTCACACACACACACACACACTCACACACGCTCACACACGCACGCACGCACACACACGCACTCACACGCACGCACACTCACACACACACACGCACACACACGCACACTCACACACGCACGCACACACACACACACACACACACACACACTCACGCACACACACACACACACACATATAAATATATATGTTTACATCACCATCCCGTCGACTGTATCATCAATCAACAGATCAATAACCCTGATCGCTCTGAGCAAACGCAGCCATCACAGTATATTATATATGTTATATTATGTCATTATATAAGGCAGAGAATTATATATATATATATAATTGTTATGCAAGAGAAGTACATTATTTTATTGTATTTACATCATATTCTTGTTAGTTAATAATAAGTCAATATTAATCAATAGTAATATAATTAATCACTTTTTAACACTTTCTAAGGCAATAAATTCAATATATAAGAAGTTACTAAATTGTTTTGGGGGGGGTAGTTACCTCTCCTCTGCGGCAGTAGGCAACCATGGTAACAGTTGCCTGGATACAGAAGGTGCGTCGCTCCCGGTAACAGAGCCTCTCCACCTCCCTCTGAAACTCCGCCCCTCGCAGGAAACCTGGCTCACCTGTAAACACACACACGCACACACACACACACAGAGTCGTGTTTCCATGACAACAGAGGACTTTACCTCTTAAACCACACACACACTCTGAACACTTCAAGGGAAACTGATGACAACAAATGTAAAGACAGGCGGTCAGCTGACCTCTCCTCTCTTTCATGTACGTTTCCAAGGAGACGGGAGGAGGCGGGTAGATGAAGAAACCTCCGATCAAAGCCCTGCTCAGCACCTGGGCGTCGTCCTGACTCCTCAGCCACTGCAGGAACTGCCGCACCGGCCGCAGCTTACGGTAACTCATCTCCGAGTGGTGGCCCAGACCTGCCAATCGACCAATCAGGGAGCCAGGACGGAACTCAGTTAACCAATGAGTGAGCAGACAAACTGATGAGGCTGCTTTAAAGACAATTCCAGTTTATTCAAGCGCCTCATCGTCACCAGATCTCAGAGATGAATGAGTTTATTGGTACTGATGGAAAGGATGGACAGAACTACCCATAATGCCTCTCTCTGTGTCTCTCACCTGTGCAGTACACCTGTGTGTACGTTGTATTTGTCAGGTAGAAGCAGCTCTGATCTGAAGCTTTGATCAACTTCAGTCTGGTGCAAACAACCACCGACACTGTAAACACACAGAGAGACACGTAACTATGGAGACCTGTTGTTGGATATATAATCTATATTAATCTAATCTACATCGACATACTGACATTTATCACTTATATAAATATAAATAATGTAAATATGTTTGTTTGTTTATTTGTGTGTGTGTGTCTCACGTGGGTGGAGCTTGCGGTGGGTTTCAGGTTGAGACGTGGAGAAGAGCTTCACCACGATTGGCCGATCGCTAGAACCGTCCTCCAGTCGCAGCCAGCGGTACTCCAAAAGCTCCGCCCCTCGACCGTCTACCGATGAGAACAGTCGTGTTAAGACGTCGCGTGTTTGTGAGAAGAAGAACACACAAACAAACAAAAAAATAAATAAATAAATACCATGGCAACCCTCACCCTTGCTCCTGATTCGCTCCGGCCGACCCGAGAACGTCAGCAGGCCGATGACATCACACAGGACGCCGTGAGGACGGTCCAGCAGCTCCTTACTGGCGGAGACAGACAGAGAGCTTGTGTTTCTATGTTTGAGAGGACGTTCTGGTCGCTCCTCACTACCGTTAGAGGATTTAAGGTTAAAGCGTAAACGTGTCTACGTGCGTACCTGCTGTAGAAGCTGTAGGCGGGAACCGGTGGTACGTATTCAGGCGCCACAGAGGATTCTGGGAGAACAGAGATGCGAGCGGCGGGATTTCTGCTGTTCACGCTGATCTCTGTGGAGAGCAACAGAAACCGGAACAGAGCGGCGAGTCTGTCGTTATAAACCAGAGTCCAGCTTCTAAAAACACTTTATACCGTTATAATTTTGACTTCCTGTTTGTCACGGCGGTGTTTCTGTAAGTTGTCTTTCTTGTTCTATTTCCTGTCTGTCCGTCCTGACGGAGGGATCCTCCTCCTGCTTTTCCTGAACTTTCTTCCATTTAAAGAGTTTTTTTAGGGAGTTTTACCTTATTAGAATAAAGGGTCTAAGGACAGAGGATGTTCTATTTGTGATATTCGGCTGTACAAATAACATGAACTTGACTTGTCATGTGACAATCTAATATCTCAATTCTACGTTTTTTACCTTCATGATTTCATTTATTTACAGGAAGTTACTCTGGAACAACCTGTGTGTTTCTGGTCTTTGTGTAAACGTTGATTAGATGAACCCTACGTGAGTTTGTTTAAAGTACCGATGTCGTCGCGCTCCGCCTGGTAATGCTGTTTGACTCGGTAGCGGCTCAGGCTGATGATGTCACCGGGCTTCACGCAGCGATACCAGTCGACGCACACGCTGTTCCACAACACCACACACACGCTTCCCGTCCTGTCGCACACCTCCAACACCGCCTGGACACAGAGAGACAGACGGAGAGACAGACGGGTACTCATCAACACGGTTGCGGAGTTCCTCAGGGTTCGATCTTAGGTCCTCGTCACTTCACGTTAAAACCTGATGTCTGAAAGACACTTCAGACAATACCTTACATATTAAAAGTGAGTGGGAATTAGAACTCAATGCAATAATAGAAGATGAAGCTTGGGAAAATATATGTTTAGCAAGTCATAAAGGGATTGGGAGCCAAATGTGGAAAGAATTTGACTGGAAAGTGAAATTGAGATTTTCCAGAACACCTCTCAAGGTGTCAAAGTTTTCAAGTAATACCCCCGACACGTACTGGAGGAACTGTGGCCTGGTTGGGGATCATGCCCACATATTCTGGGACTTTGGAAACACATTAAAGAAGAATTGGACACTGTCTTCAGAGTTGATATCCCTCTGGACCCTTTAATTTCTTACTGGAGAAGATACCAGAAAACTTGCTCTCTAAAGGACCCCAATGCTATATGTTACATATTCTGTTAATGACTGCGAAGAAAATGATTACTGTTAATTGGATGCAGCCATGTGCACCCACAAAAAGCTCAATGGATACAGAAGATGAAGCAGATACACACCATGGAAACAGTTTAAAGCACCACTATTCATAAGAAGATGGGTCATTCTGGGACTGAAATGATGCTAACACCTTAAATGTAATGTACAATTCTATATCATATACTTTGATCCTGCACAACCAAGAATTGTGGTATAACATTTAATGACAAGGTGACCTTTTTGTTTGTCTGTTTTGGTTTTGTTTTTGTTTTTATTTGTCTGTTTGTTTGTAGCCTCCTATGGGAGGGTTAGATTGTGTATATTTGTATTGCCTGCAAGTTCGATAAAGGCAATAAAGTTCTAAAAAAAACCCAAAAAAAACCTGATGTCTGTTGTTATTCCACATGTTTCTGTTTGTCAACAAATCCCAAACCAACAACGTGTTGGTCCGTCTGAGTTTTCATCAGGTTTATAACATGAAAGTGACCTTTCATGGTAGAACAGAACATTAATACAAAAACTACATGTTCCACAGTAACAAATATCAGAGACTCGATAAAAAAATGAATTATAATAATAAAATAATAATAATAATAACAAAGTAAAAACAAACAAACGTGGGAAGAGAAAAAATACATCAAATCAATACATTCAGAGAACAAAAAGCAAACACAGTTACACTTTATAACCAATTTAGAATAAAATTCAGCAGCTACATAATATACAGTAAACAATATGTCACTCATCATGTTTATGTAGATTTATGAAGTCAATCATTCTTCAGAAAGGCCTTTAAATAAATAACTGACTGTGATTTATCTGCTCCAAGATCAAAAGGATCTCATGTTTCATTCAATTTAAAATGTTTCCTGAAGCTGTAGAAGAAACACTTCCTGTTTATCCGACTCCGTCTGCGTCTCTCAGCTCATCGGTTCCTACTGAATCTTTAAAAACACTTCATCAATATATCACTTCTTTAAAAAAAACGCTGTTAACTGTAGTTTTTAACAAACAAAAGGAGGAAATAGCGCTTTTGTCGGGGCTATTTTCAGTGGCGGATTCACATTTGAGACTGATTTTAATGAACAAACACTGACCTTATACGGACACTCGCAGTTCCGGTCTGTTCTCCCGTAATACATCAGGTGTGACTTGTTTATGACGCGTACGATCAGCTGATGCTGGACGGCGCCCCTGGCGACGCCCCGGTGACCGGACAGGAAGGCGTCACGCAGCTCGGACACCGTCACGGCGGGACATCGCACTGTCAACACACAAACACAAACAAACGTTTTACCTCGGTTTAATGTTAAGACGCTGCCCCCTGCTGGTCAGGAAACGTCCCTCAGTGTTAATGAGACAGTTTGTACATCTCATGTAATAATAATAATAATAATAATAATAATAATAATAATAATAATATCTTTATTTATAGCACTACAAAAGGTTTAACATTTTCTGCAGAATAACAACTCTTAACGACACTTTACAGACGTCTTTATTATAAAGTTTAAGTTTTAGTTGCAGTACCGCGCGTGGCCACTGGACACGCCGGGGGCGCCGTATCAGCTTCATTTAAACATCCATGCTCTCCTCACCTTCCTCCTCTTCGTCTTCATCCTCTTCCTCAGTGGGCGGAGTTTCCCTCCATCCCTCCCCGCTGTAGTCCACGTTGTTCCACAGAGAGAGAAACACGATCCTATTGGCTCTCAGAGGAACCAGAGAGCCTATGGGATCAATCAATCAATTAACCAATTAAAGCCCGGTGTGGGTGTGGTTTAGGTCAGTGACATCAGACTGTGATCTACCTGCTGCCTCTGAGGATCCAAACCAGGGCAGAGAGTCCCAGTCCGCATCCGACCTCCTGACTCCATCCTCCTCCTCATCATCATCATCATCTGGAGCGCGACCTTTGACCTCCACACTCACCAGTCTGTAGCTGCAGGAGCAGAAACAAACATCACAGTGACCTCATTACTGATTACATCATTATAAAAGTAATTAAATTACTTATTACTCAGCAGCAAAAGTAACACGTTATATTTCTCGTTACTGTCGTTTCTCAAAGTTTCCTTTAAACTCAGAATCTTCCACAGACGCTGCATCTGATTCAACACGTCTGTATTTAACACGTAGAAACAGAAAATGAGACGTTTGTGGTTTAACAAGCAGACAGGAAACAATTTGGAACCAGTGTCAGGTGACTCCTGATGGCTAGCTAACGTTAGCTAGCCAGCTAACCTACAACACAACTTTGGGATCACTGCGAGTCGCGTTTCTCCTCGTCTGGAGCGTCTGTCAGCTGATCACAGAGACTCCATGAATCCCAGTGAGACAGCGAGCACGCCGACCCCCAAATGTAGAAGTAACGGAGCGTTACTGTGATCAGTAAGTGTGACCCCGAACACTACCGTTACTGAAACACTAATAATATTACTGTCACATGTTAAAACTACTGAAGCAAAACACTAAACTTGTTGTTCCCTTTTCTATGTGTGATGTCACACCTGCCCGAGTGACGTCACATCTGCCTGAGTGATGTCACACCTGCCTGAGTGATGTCACACCTGCCTGAGTGATGTCACAGCAGCACAGTTCACCTGTTGTCACTCACCTGTCTCTCTCTCCAGAGGCCCCGGGGCATGCTGGGAGCTGAGCGGTCATGGCGGGGGTGAAGGCGGCGTTGCGTAGCGTCGCTCCCGACCGCAAGACGTCCCTCTCCACCAGCCGGTTCAGACCAGGATCCAGAGTCACACGAAGCCTGCAGTCCCCGTCTGTCAGTGTGACGTCATACAGGTCCTCACCTGGAGACCAGAAACCAGAAACCAGAGGGGACACCAGTCAGACCAGAGGGGACACCAGTGAGACCAGTCCAGTGATGTTATACATGTTATATATATATATATATATAGCTGGACAGGAGACAAGTGGATCCTGTCTGTCCTGTTTTCTCCCATTTTATCATCTCCCATCTCGTCCTACTTTGTCCCGTCTCGTCCCACTTTGTCCCATCTCGTCCTACTTTGTCCCATCTCGTCCTACTTTGTCCCGTCTCGTCCTACTTTGTCCCGTCCTGCAGTGTCTCACCGTTGAGGACAGCCTGGGGGAAATAGACGGAGGATCCCTGGTCTCTGCTGTAGCGCTGCAGGTCCACCACGAAGACAAACTGTCTGCAGACGGCGGGAACGGACGAGGACGCCTGCGAGACAAACACACGGGTAAAAAAACCCAACTTCACAAGACGAATCACAGTTTAAAGTCTATCAGGAGTCACGAGGAGTTTACACGTCTGTCAGTGTAGAAAACATCACTGAACCGTTAAATGAGGATTAAAATAAACACTCAGTCTGATGGAGGCGATGGTCTGGTGGTATTAATCATTAATTAATTAGCATCAGTAATTATCAATACTGCTACATGTTGTAACAACATGATTATTGGTTTCCATAACGACGAAGAAGATGACGAGTAAATATTGACAAAAACAACTGAATGATGTCTCTATTATTACTGAACAAACACTGATCGATTATCTGTCTGTTAACAGTTTAATATCAGCTGTTATTGAAGTGATCAGGGCCGACAGGTGAAGACAGGTAACCGCGCTGTGACGTCACACCAAACCGGATTCAAACATGTGCTAATTGAAGGTTTGTCAGAGTCTGCAGCTGACAGTAAAGACGTCTGCTACACATGTGAGCTGCTGACGTCATCTTCATGGTCTCCTGCTTCATTCGGCTCATCTGTTATTAATTTAGAGGCTTTTATTTTATATATAATCTGCTCTTTAACGTGGTTCACGTGCAAACATCCGGTAACGTCAGACCGTGTCAGTCACCGGCTGATAGTTAAATTATCTACAACAAGGTTTTAAATCCTTGTGGTTTTATGGGAAATCCGGCACATCTGTGATAAATTAATCTGGTTTTTATTTAAACAGAAACACTGATGATGATCAGAGCAGCGATATAAAACCACAGATGTTTGAACGGAAGTCTCGTGGACGCGTCGGTCCGATCAGCCGGATACAAAACCGATAGATCGATACTAAATTATCCAGAAGATGATAATAGTGATTATCGTGGTGGTTTAGACCTGGTTCGGACCGGGTCTGGTCCGGGTCAGGGTTCTGTGGAAGACGCAGCCAGTAGCCGCCATGTTGGCCAGGCAGTCCGAACAATAACAGTGCGGTGCATTGTGGGAGAAAAACACCGTTATTTTAAAAAAAATATTAAATCTTTATTAATTAAATCCTCAAAGGTGATTTTTTTTATCTTGTGTGAACAAAATCATTTAATATAAATTATTTGTCTCCAGATAATCTGCTAATAATTAATTTATTATTTATTTATTTATTTTCACCTCTGAACGTCACAATTACATTTTTGCTGCTTTTGCACATAAAGAAAGAAACTCCAGTAATTAAAAAAATATTAACTGCAGCCTTTAATTATTTTTTATTAATGATTTATTAAATATAACAGACATGATGACTCATCAGAAACTGAATAAATGAGTAAACAGGAAGCTGCAGCTCTAAAACCAGTTAAACACCCGTTAACGAGTCATAAATGAGCCGCAGATGTTTTTAATCTGCAGAGAAACGCGTCTGAAACACTTTTTAAAGGATTATTGTCTTTATTTGACAGCAGAACATATATATATATATATACAGGTCTGTATGAAGAGACATGAACAACAACAAACAAATCTAGAAGTCACATGTTGTCTGAACACAAGCAGCCGTCATGCAGACGTTTCTCTACGTTCTGCGCGTGAAGTGCTGCGAGTCTCTGAACTCCAGGTAGAGGCTGAACAGCAGGTGCAGAGACTGGATGCGGCTGCCGTAGACGGGGATGTCCAGCAGGCCGCAGACGGCGTCTGCGTACTCGGCCAGGCCGCAGCGGAGGCGGGCGGGCGGCAGCTGCAGGCGGCCCAGCAGCTCCTCCAGCTCCGCCGGCCACTCCTGCATCAGGCTGTCGATGTCCGGCATCGGCCGGCCGTACTGCACGCTGGCCGGAGGTTTGGAGCGATGCAGCGCGCTGATGCTCTCCACCCAGCTGTCCACTGCACGAGGGTTCAACTGAGGACTCGCCACGCTCGTCACCTTCTTCAGCTGCAGGAGGGAGAGAGAGAGAGAGAGAGAGAGAGAGAGAGAGAGAGAGAGAGAGAGAGACATAGAGAGACAGAGAGACGGAGAGAGAGAGAGAGAGAGAGAGAGAGAGAGACGGAGAGAGAGAGAGAGAGAGAGAGACGGAGAAAGAGAGAGAGAGAGAGAGAGAGACGGAGGGAGAGAGACGGAGAGAGAGACGGAGAGAGAGAGAGAGAGAGAGAGAGAGAGACGGAGGGAGAGAGACGGAGAGAGAGACGGAGAGAGAGAGACGGGGAGAGAGAGAGAGAGAGAGACAGAGAGAGACAGAGAGACGGAGAGAGAGACGGAGAGAGAGAGAGAGAGACGGAGAGAGAGAGAGAGAGAGAGAGACTCATATTAATGACTTCCTGGATAATTATATTTCAGATCTGTTGTATTATTTGTATGTTTGTGTTTTCTGAACCATCAGTCGTATTAAACAGTAAAAACTGAACCTGAGTTCTGTTTCTAAGCTTTTATTAAATCCAGACGATGTGACGTCAGCGACCTCTGCTGCCACACGTGTTCATTACACGTCGCTAACAGATGTTTGAGTCGTGTTAAGTTACCGCTGATGAAAACATCTGTAATAACAACAGTGATTATAGTGTTGAAGTCTGTTGTCTCACATGAGGAGAGAGTCTGGTTGTGCTGCAGGTTTCTTCCTGTTAAAGGAGGTTTTTCCTGCTGTCGGGTCTCGATCTAGACCTGCTCGATGTGGAAACAGCCCTGAGATGAAGTGAATACACCAGTGCTGCACCCTCACTGGAAGGTCACGTTAGTGGTTTGGACTACCTGTTTGACGAGAGTCTGTTGTCTGCAGCTCTTCATCAAACATCATCATCATCACTGTGGTTGTTTCTGCTTGTTCCTCTCTGCAGTGTTTAAAACTGATCCAATGAACAAGCAGCTCCAAATCTTTGTTGTGTCGACTTGCTTTTATTAGAGAACAGCGTCGCTAACGAAGCAGCAGGAAACGGAGACGCGTTACATCCAGGTGACTCACAGCTGATCGTTACCGCTCAACACGAGTAGGAAGGAAAGAGACGCCGTCGTCCGTGTTACAAGTCAGAATGATCCTGAAGCTGCTTTAAGCTCAACATCAGCACCAAATAAAACCAGTCAATGATGTCATTAAAGTAAATCTATTAACATAAAATATAGAGTTTCATTTCCAAAGTGTTTGAGGTGGATCAGCTCGTCTTCTTCTTCTGAAGAGGAGGAATGTATGTGTGTGTGTGTTTATGTGTGTATCTGTGTGTGTGTGTGTGTGTGTGTGTGTGTTTATGTGTGTATCTGTGTGTGTGTGTGTGTGTGTGTGTGTGTGTGTTTATGTGTGTATCTGTGTGTGTGTGTGTGTGTGTTTATGTGTGTATCTGTGTGTGTGTGTGTGCAGTCATCATCACCTCGGTGGCTCCGTGCTGTTTGGTCTCCTCTGACAGCCACAGCGACAGCACCGTGGGGTCCGACTGCTTCACGCTGGGCTCGTCCAGAACCAGCAGCCCCAGACCGTCTGATTCACCGTCCGGCCTCGGCACCTGAACGCAGCACAGATCACACCATTCACATTATTTAAATCAGTAAATATAAACCGGAGGATGATGTGAAAGACGATGACACATGAACGCATCAGTTATAATCCAGTGATTTTACTTCTGACACCTTCACGGCTTCTCAACCGCTGAAGAACTTTAACCTTTTAATCCAGTTATTTATAATCTAACTGAATGGTTTCCAGTAAACTGTGTTAAACTGGTCACTGCTGAACGTTAATTAACGGATGAATTCATCTGTGTGAAGTGTTTAAGTTTAATCCCATAAAAGGAAGCGAGTCGACCTTCAGGAAGGCGTCGATGTCGCCGACGGCGGGGATGAAGTCCGGGATGAACGGCTTCAGGCTGTGTTCCAGCTCCACCGACTGAGGAGTGTAGCTGAAGAAGAGAGACAACAACACAGAGGTCAGAGGTCAACCTGAGAGCAGCCTCCTCTTCATCATCAGACAGACGCTGAGCTGCTTTATAATGTAGCTTATCAATGAATCGACTGATCGCTGCAGCTCTACTACGCTGACAGTAACGAGCCGGACCCTGAACGCACCGTGTGATGTACTGGAACAGCTCTTTGATCTCGGTGCTGACGGGCAGGTTGGCGTAGTCGGCGGGGTCGTACGCTCCCTCCGGAGCCTCGCCGTCGTCGTCGTCCGTATCCTCTTCGTCAGAGTCGTCTTCGTCCTCATCGTCGTCATCATCATCGTCGTCGTCCTCCTCCTCCTCCTCCTCCTCGGGGCTGACCCCGGGCTGTCCGTTGATCGGCTCTGCGGGCCGCTGAGGCTTGTGGTCCTCGTCGAACTCGTCGCTGCTGCTATTGGCTGACATCAGGCCACGCCCCCTCCTGTTCCGCCGGGACTCTGACTGAAAAAAACAAAACTACAGTTTGTTTCTACAGAGTGAGACGTCAACGTCACATCACAACATCTTCACATACAAGTACTCCTGAAGTACTTTACTGCAGTATTTCCATGTGACACTACTTTATACTTCCACTGCACTGATAGTACTACATGAAGCTGATAGTACTCGTGTACTTTTACTACATGAAGCTGATAGTACTCGTGTATTTGTACTACATGAAGCTGATAGTACTCGTGTATTTGTACTACATGAAGCTGATAGTACTCGTGTATTTGTACTACATGAAGCTGATAGTACTCGTGTATTTTTACTACATGAAGCTGATAGTACTCGTGTATTTGTATTACATGAAGCTGATAGTACTCGTGTATTTTTACTACATGAAGCTGATAGTACTCGTGTATTTTTACTACATGAAGCTGATAGTACTCGTGTATTTTTACTACATGAAGCTGATAGTACTCGTGTATTTGTACTACATGAAGCTGATAGTACTCGTGTATTTTTACTACATGAAGCTGATAGTACTCATGTATTTGTATTACATGAAGCTGATAGTACTCGTGTATTTTTACTACATGAAGCTGATAGTACTCGTGTATTTTTACTACATGAAGCTGATAGTACTCGTGTATTTTTACTACATGAAGCTGATAGTACTCGTGTATTTGTACTACGTGAAGCTGATAGTACTCCTGTACTTTTACTACATGAAGCTGATAGTACTCGGGTTGGATGAACGGACAGATAATCAGCTGGTAAAAAGCAGCAGGACATGTGTACTGACTGTCATTTCCGGCATTTTTACGACACATTTTCAGTGTTTTAACTCAAACCGTGCTCTTTGTCTAAACCTAACCAAGTGGTTTTTGTGCCTAAACTTAACCAACGGAGTTAAATGACACGGCGCACACATAGCACATGTTTTTAAAGTGTAAACCTGTTATTTGTACACCTGGTTGTTCCTCTCCTCACACCTGTACGTGCTGCTCTTGGCACCAAAATACACAAACAAACAGCCGGAGCGCTGCTTGCGTCGGTCGTTACAACCAGTAACGAGACGCTTCTGTTACTTTCTCACCAAAATAACCTGTTAACTGTTGCATCCAACTAACAACCAGCAAGCAAAGTAGTTCACAAGAAGCATCAGTATAATATTTTCATGATCATTTAGCTTCTTATTAGCTCCGCCCGTGTTGTTCACTGTTACCTGACGCTGGCTGCGGGGAGTCGGGCTGCGGACGCTCGCTACCTCCTCGGAGTCGACCACCTCCAAGCTCTCGTCGTACAGCTGGTTCTTCAGGACTATCGTGCCTCTGCCCCGGTTAGCTCGCTCCATATGACACCGACAGATCACCGACAGAGCTGAACGACGGTTACAGGCATTTATCTACCGGTTATTTAACCGTTTAGCTTTGGCCACCAAGCAACGGACAGCTAACAACGGACCGGGCCTCCGGAGGCTTTAAACCGTCCGACAGCGCGATGTGCGGGGGTTAAAGCGCCGATATGGACGCGTAAACTAACTTTCCTGATATGTTTTAAATGTCTGTCTAACAGTCTGAACTCAGTGGAAACGCGTCTAGCTGGATAAATGCGTGAGCGTCGTGTTAGCGGCTAACGGGAGGAATTGACTGTATCCTAGCAACGGATCACGCAATGCATCATGGGATGATGTGTCATTCTTCTTCTTCCTGGTTTTTAGTGGCGGTTGGCGTCCAAAATGTCGCATTACCGCCATCTGCTGGATTTAAACTAAAATCTACACTAACTAACTAACTAACTAACTAACTAACTAAATAAATAAATAAATAATCTCTTCCCATCCATTTCCACACTCTGCTCTAAATTCTCTATGTTTCAGATGTTTGAGAGAAACTAAAAGCTGCACATCTTCTCTAGAAACTCCCAACAACAACACTGTGAGAGCAAAATGAATGATGAGGTTATCATTTTATAAATCTTTTGTATACATGTAACAAATGTTGTTTTCAAACTAGAGGGTCAATGTTTGTTTTCTGTTGAATGTGATGTAATGTCATTGTCATCCTGGTCTACATGTTAGTGAAGAAATCCTGCTCCTCGGCTAGTTGGACTCTTGAACTGGTTTCTACCTGAGGGTTGCTCGCTGACCTCTGGGGTCTGGGACTGTGCGGATCATGAGGTAACTAAACATGCTAAAGTGGAAGGATGTCGTGTTTGAAGTCATTGACCATGAGGTCTCTGTAAGATCATATGACCATACTTGTTTGTAAGAAGGTGTAACAGTTTGTGGAAGTGTTCATTTAGGTACGTAGCTTTGCTTCTGGAGACGTATAAAGCTGTCTGGTTTGCGTTCACAATCTTTAAGGAAAGGGCTGAACAACAACTGTTGTTGATGTGACGATTGTACAACGTCTACAACAAGTAACAATGTTTAATACTTTCTTCATGTCTCCGTGTCGACACCCAGAAATCTCCTACAGTTATATCACGTTATGTTTTCTCAGGTTTTATTTCTACTCCAGCAGTATACGGTATATTACCACTGGAAAAAAAGGCCCAAATCTTCCCCTGATCTTTAAACTCATCATGTTTTCTTAGCTTCTTGTCTCACATCTTAACATTTCTTACCTACTTCCTCGTGCTGAAGTCTCGTCTTAGATCAGACCCTGATTATTTCTTACCTCTCTTACTCTCTTTGGACAGTTTTCCTCCCATGCTGCATGATTCCCTTTTGAATCATGTTTTGAAAACAGATCTCTACAAAGTGACTTAAATTCATTACAAATGTAAAAATATAAAATACATCTTTGACTCATAAAATGTAGATCTGAACAGGAACTGTGGTGAAGTAGAAGTATAAAGTAGCAGATAATGGAAATACTCATGTAAAGTACCTTTAAATTGTAATAAAGTATCTGAGTACATGTACGTAGTTACATTCCAGCACTGAAGCAGAACAATGAGGAGGTGTGAACGACTCGGACTGTAATGACTGAAACCTGTTTACCATCTCTGCTGCCGACTGAACAGCCATCACCTCACAGTTATTGAATCCAACAATTCAGCTATTTCTGGAACTTTTCTGAAGCTTTTCTGTGACAGTAAACTGAATTATTTTGGTATTTTTGACTATTGATCAGACAAAACAAGACATTAAAATATGTCAGCTTGGACTCTAAGAAATAATAACGAGCATTTTTCACTATTTCAGATTAATGGATAATGAAAACAGTCGTTTGTTGCAGGCTGTTTCGGTGGAAAATCAAATCAAATGTAATCTGAGTTTTATTACCGGTCAATGTTTTAAAATAAAACTGAATCATGTGAGATTCATTTGTTTTAATTTGTAACAAATATAAATTCACATAAAGAAAATTAAAAGAGGGAGCAGGTAGCTTAGCATCGCTCTTTAACCGCTAAACCTTTTTAAATCACATATTTAAATGAATTAAACTGTAAACCAATATGTTGTATTGATCTCAATCTAATTATAAAGACATTTAATTCCAGTTGCTGGTGATTCATCAAAGTTTGATCCCTTAAACTACAGATTTTAATGTACAAAGATAAAATAACTGATATGGTCAATATCATCATGATTATGGGGAAATATCACATTCATTCATGTAAATAGAAATATCAGAAACCTTTACTAACTTGGTTTAGAAATGAAGGAGAGAACTATCAGCTGATACACATCAGTCAATACAAAACCTTTGTACTATGTGTGTTTTGATAAAGATTGAATATTATTATTATTATTATTATTATTTATTCATTTAATTGGCTCTGCTACCATATGGGTTGTTTGTGTGGTTTGCTGATATGGTCTAAAAATATAAATGATTTGTGGTTTGATATGTTTGGTTGTTTACAGAAATCTGGTTGATGTTAAATTAACTGCTGGGATGTGAAGGTGATTTTTATTTTTATTATTTAAATGTATGCATCTATCTTTATTTACTGTTAATAAAGACTTGCTGTTTGGAATCTGCTTCTAGTTTTTTTTTTTTTTTTTTTTTTTTTTTTGAAGAATCAAAATCAATATTCCTGCTGTGAATTGTGTTTTAAATAAAGTTAATTTAAAAAAAAAGAGCTTCGAGTGACCGCGAGACGCTGACGTGATATCGCGAGAACTCGGATGTCTTATTTATGCTGGAGCAGAAACACAGTCCAACACCGACCAGGACCAGTACAAGAGCAGAATGGAGGACCAGAAGCCGGAGTATCCCACCGACAACCCCGTAAAAAAGGAAGAACCGGACTCACAGGTCAGTGTTCAGGACTTCATCAGGCCACGAGGCTCTAATATGAACCCCTGTTCAGTCACATGGCTGACCAGTTATCCCAGTCAACACAGTAGTCACGTTGTCCAGGCTGTGCTAGTCGTTAGCTAAAGCTAAGCCAACAGCTAGTTAGTTAGCCAGTTTAGTGTGTTTATCAGAAAGTTCTGTGGTGGAAAAACCTCCAAGAATCCACTTCCGTTTGGTCTCAGACTGAGTTTTTATTGGAGTCTTTGGCAGAAGGATCATCGATGCTCATTCAAACGTTCATGCATGGACCAACAACACCCTCAAAACATGGAATAAACCAGTTGTTGTAAGATAGACGGACGCAGATGTCCAAGAATCATCTGACCCCCCCTCCCCCCCCCCGCAGCTGTTACTTCCTTACTTGCACATAGACGAGGTTTTATTGCCGCGCTCATCAGCCTGGTTAACTTTGTGAATTTAGATGCTTCGTGAGGCCTCAAGTTACTTCCTGCAAACAATACATGAGTAAGAATGATGCATTATGTATTAAACTCAAAATACACTGGAAGAGTTCAATGTGAACAGGTTTACTGGGCATAAAGAGGCTTTTAGAAAAACCTGATGCAAAATCATAAAACATCATATTTTATACTCTTCTTCCTGTTGAGGAGTTTATTTTCTATGTTCAACCATCTGGTCATTAATGTTGAGACACTCTGGAGATAATACAAGTACGACTTCAATCATTTCAAACAGCAAACCAAAATGCTACACCACAGATTAGCCTTCTTGCTAACTCCCCGGGAACTGTCTCTTATTATATTAATGTTATCTTTGCACATTTGTTTGATCGTTTGATCCACAGGTTTAAAGGGTAAAAGTTCAAAAGTGTGGGAACTGGAGGCGAGCACGTTTACTCCTCACCCAACATTTCCTGGAAGCTCGATTCCAGTATTTGAAAGAAACTGGACTGAGCAAAAGAATTTACTGTTCAGTGAAATGTTCTTGTTTTTTTAAATTATATATATTTTTTCTTGTTGTTTTTTCCAGTGGACAGAAAACTCTGGTTCACACTCCAACAACACAGCAGGTGTCAGTAATGCACCTCAACACTGGTTGCTACCCGACATAAAACAGGAAAAAGAAGAAGAAGAAGAACAGTCCATCAGTCAGAGAGGAGACCTGCTGGATTTCAAAGACCAGGACCACTACAAGATCAAAGTAGAGGAGAACCAGAACCCGGAGAACCACACCGACAACCCTGTTAAAAGAGAAGAACCAGGTTCACCCTCTGCTACCACCGATAAACAGGTCAGTGTTCAGGACTTCATGATGAAACCGGCTTCATTACAAGTAAAAGTACATAAGTATTATGAGCTTGATGTAGTTAAAGTATTGCAGTAAAAGTACATAAGTATTATGAGCTTGATGTAGTTAAAGTATTGCAGTAAAAGTACATAAGTATTATGAGCTTGATGTAGTTAAAGTATTGCAGTAAAAGTACATAAGTATTATGAGCTTGATGTAGTTAAAGTATTGCAGTAAAAGTAGTGGTTTGGTCCCTCTGACTGATATATTATTATATATGACATCATTAGATTATTAATAGTGAAGCATCAGTGTTAGAGCAGCATGTTACTGTTGTAGCTGCTGGAGGTGGAGCTAGTTTACACTACTTTATATACAGTTAGCTAGTTTAGTCCAGTGGTTCCCAACCTAGGGGTCGGGCCCCTCCAAAGGGTCAGCAGATAAATCTGAGGGGTGGTGAGATGATTAATGGGAGAGGAAAGAAGAAAAAACAAAGTTCTGATACACAAATCTGTTTTCAGTTTTTGGACTTTTTCTCTAATCTTTGATTTTTGCTGAAATATTGGATCATTTGAACATTTATTGAAATGTGTATATTTTTCTTTTTAATTAATTAATTTTTCTTGTGTTTGTTTTTTTTCTCAGTGGATAGAAAACTCTGGTTTACACTCCAACTATATAATAGGAGTCAGTAATGTACCTCAGTGCTGGTTGCTACTTGAAATAACGCAGGAAAAAGGAGAAGAACAGTCCATCGGTCAGAGAGGAGACCTGCTGGATTTCACCAACCCAGAGCATTGTACCAACAACCCTGTTAAAAGAGGAGAACCAGGTTCACCCTCTGCTACCACCGATAAACAGGTCAGTGTTCAGGACTTCATGATAAAACCGGCTTCATAATGAGACTAAAGACACGAGGACGAGTCTGGAGGGTCCGTGTATCATCTGTTCATTCTGTTGTTGGAGAGAAAGTCTGAAAAAAAGAAACTAAAACACTTCCAGATTTTGTGTTCACTGAGTTTTCAGTCATTAAAAACTACATCAAGGTCTCAGTGTTTCCTGAGTTCAGCTTAAACAAAGTTAGAAAATAATGTTTAATGGTTTTTATCCGTCGGCTGTATGTGACGCGTGTCCACTTCCTGTCGCTATGCAAAATATCTCCTTTCTGGGAGCCGCCACCTTGCTTGTGTGACATCATTTGTAGCCAGGGTCGGGCAGCGGGATTGGCGGCCTACGGGACACGCCCCCCCCCCTCAGCCGTCCGTCCGCCGCCTGATGGAGGTTCGAGAGCAGCTGTTACATCTGTCGATGATGACATCACACCCCGTTTTTATACAGTCAAATAAAAACAAACTCATCAGAACAACGAGCAGTTGGACAAACATCAGCGTGACAAGAACTGCCTAAAATGATAGAAATCGTCTCTGGGAAGAATTTATCTGAGCTGTACTTTGATTTTTATTTTTGTTTTTGTTTGTTTGGTTCATGTCCCATCAGCCACCAGGGGGCGATCCAGATGTTTTGGCTCCACCTTTGGGGAGTTGTCATGATGTCTATTTATATAGAGTCAATGTTTTTAACATAACTGCGGCGGCTGAAAAATAATTCAGATCCTTCGGTTAAGTGAAAGAACCAATACAGCATTTTTCTCTCTCAGTTGGTCAATCACTATGGCAACTAAAACAACAAATTAAAACAAAAGAAACTTTAAGTAATTCAAAAAAGAGCCCACTTAACATTTCAAATGCATTTACTGTTATACAGTGGAATCAAATAATTAACTAAGGTATTTATATATTTAATAGTTAGGTAGTTAGGTATAAAGATGCTATTAACACTAGTTAATACAGTAATAATCACTGTCGAAGGCAGGCTCACCTCCGAAAACACGATTTACTTTTTTAATTTGGTTTCTGTGGCTATTTCGCAATGTCTAAGGCCACGAAGAAGAAAGCGTTCACCACTGAAGAGGCCTTCGAGATGATAGAAGCCTCGTCAGAAGACGATACCGACGACAGCGAATATGACTCGGAAAGAGAAGCGATGTTTGCTGAAGGCCGTGACGCCATTTTAGATCGGTGAGTAACGATCTTTCACTCGGATATTTATCTAGCCTTGAATGAAAGCCAGGCTGCGCCATCTTGTTTCCTCCTTATCATATATGGCTTTTTATCAAGCTTGTAAACAAATGCTGACAACTCTGCATTACACTGTTTTTGTAGGTCATCAGCTGAAGATGGTGGTTCTGACTGGGAGCCTGACGCTCAACCAGACAAGCACCCAACGCCGTCCTCTGCTGACCCCGGTAAGCAGAGGCGGCAACGCTCCTCTTCTGCAGCCACAAGCGCTGACACCCCTGCTGGGTAAACACATTTATATATTATTAAATCACACTTTTGATTAACATAACAAATTGTAAATGAGCGAGTGGGGATATTTTGCTAACAACTGTACATTACATCGTGTTTTGTAGGTCACCAGTTGAAGATAGTGGTTCGGATTGGGAGTCTGACACTAGGCCGAAGCGCCAACGCCTCTCTGGATTCAGTGGATCGGGGGACGCTACTTCCAGCACACCAACTCCTAGACGTTCACGTTTCCGTGCTGCCAAAGGCGCTCGGGGTAGAGGTCAGACACCCAGAGCATCACAGTGTGCCCCCCTCACAGTGACCCAGCAGTGGCATAATGTGTATGAAGAGGATGCTGCACCTGCTCCACTGGTCTTCATGCCAGTACGACAGCCTGGACCACAACAGGGGACCAGGGCTGCTCGCAGTCCACTACAATTCTTTAGACTGTTTTTTACAGATGCTGTGCTCAGGACTTTGTTGGCAAACACCAATGCATACGGTGCAAAGAAACAAAAAGGGAAGAGAGGAGCATGGCGCAACATCACCATCAGTGACATGTTCTCCTTCATTGCGATGGTGATTTACATGGGCTTGGTGAAGTGCTCTACGCTGGTGGACTTCTGGAAAGGGTCTCGACTCTACAGTCTCCCGTTCCCCTCCTCCGTCATGTCGCGGAACAAATTCTTCACCATTTGTCGAGCTCTGCACATAAGTGACATCAAAGGTGATGAGGAGAATAACGCCAAGAGGGGGACGCCTGGATACGACCGTCTCGGCAAGATAAAGCCGCTCTACAAGCACATCGTCGAATCGTGCAAGTCACACTTCCAACCCTGTCAGCACATTTCGATTAATGAACGAATGGAAGCATCGAAGGCGAGGATTTCACTCAGACCATACATGCTGGCCAAGCCAAATAAGTGGGGCTACAAGCTGTTTGTACTGACTGATTCCAGCTGTGGATACACGTGGAACCTTTATGTGTATGACGGCAAGTCATCTGGCTCTGGGAAGGGACTGAGTTATGACTCTGTGATGTCCCTCATGGACTTCGGTTGTCTGGGCACAGGTTATCATCTTTATGTTGATAACTTTTACACCAGTTCTCAGCTTTTCCTGGATTTGTTGAAAAAGGGAATCGGGGCTTGTGGTACCGTTCGTACAAACAGAGTTGGTTTCCCTAAGACTAAGGCCAACGATTTCACCAGGGGTACTCCTCGGGGTACCATACGGTGGATCAGGGACAGCGAAGTGCTTTTTGTGAAGTGGATGGACACCCGAGAGGTCGTCATGTGTTCCACCATCCACAAGGCCTTCAATGGTCATATGACCCGAAAGACATTGAAGAAAGCTGGGAAGCGGATGCAGACTGACATCCCTATTCCAGCCGCAGTCAAAGACTACAACCAGCACATGAAGGGGGTCGACATGTCTGATGCTCTCATTGGGTATTACAGTGTCATCCACAAGACCAGGAAGTGGTACCGGACTTTGTTCTTCCACTTTGTGGACATTGCTGTGGTGAACGCCCACATTCTCCATCAACAAACCCAGACGGAGTCCATGACGCTGAAGGAATTCCGGGAGGCCCTCGTTGAGGAGCTTGCAGCACACGGCTCAGAGTCGACGTCTCAAGCTTCTAGCAGGAGATACACCGCGCCCCCTAACCTAGCGGCTTCGCACAAGCTGCAGTACTTCGTAGAGGGACTTGATGTGCCGAAACGGAGCGCGAGCACTGTAGGCAGAAGGAAATGTACACTCTGCCACCGGAAAACCCCGGTTGGATGTGTGTCATGTGATGTGCCGTTGTGCTTTGTGGCAAAGAGGGATTGTTTCAACGCCTGGCACAAACAAAGGGGACTGTAGACAACAGTCCCTGATCAGAACACCAGGACTGCCTTGGATCTGTTATTGTCTGTAGTCTGTAACTGTTATGCAGCCTGAGACAAACAGCAGCACATGTTTTATATTTTATAGATATATTTTCTTTACTGTCTACCTCCTTTTTTTTTATATATTTTATACTGTATAGTTACCGTATACCTCTCTTTTTTTAAATACATATTCTATAGAGTTTTTGTGTGTATATAGTTCAGCTTTGAGCAGTTTTTGTATTGGCATGGTAAACTATTTGAAATTGGTTTGGAATTCAGTTCCACATGGTTTGTCTTGTTTGTATCAAATATACTAACATTCGGTAGTGTCACATGACAAGAGATGAGTCAATATGGCCACTTGGAAACATGTGGAAACCAGACCAGCCATCCATCAAATGAACAATGTGTTCAGTATGTTTCCCAGTGTCACAGCAGTGAGTAAAAGCAAATTTGGCCACTTTTTTGAGAGGTTCAGAGACACCACAAACTGAAAACTCCATATCTCCCATAAGGTTAGGCCTATAAGTCTGGAATTTTATACAGGTGGTATGTGGTGATTTGCATAGTTCTGGCATAAAACATATTCTAGTTATTATTATCCAAATATGACTTAATATAGGACGAGGACCAAAAAGCACCTTTGAGCCATGTTTGAACTGATGCAGTTAAGGTTGTGTTTTTGGCCACATGCTTCATTTTTCTGAAACTAGATGTCACATTAACCCCTGTGTTAACAGAAAGCTATTTGTTTTTTTTAAATGTTTATTTAAGGGGTACGATTGGCCACTTATATACTTGTCCATCCTCCAACTTATAACTTATTTTTGGTAAAAGTTGAGATCAGTGTACAGACTGCAAGGTCTTCATGTAGCGGTTTGTTTGTTCCTAATCTATAAATGATTGTATTATGTTATACTGTATAAACATTACTTAACCATAATTGTCCATCAATAACATTATCAATATCTGTTGATAGCAGAAGGTTGTCATAATTAATTGATTTCCATTTGGAGATGTTTTAATAGCTGTGTGATTGTTTCAAATTTACAAGAGTCACAAAGAGCGTTAATAAATGGTTAATTATGGTTAAGTAATGCTTCCAAAGTATAACATAATACAAGATTTATAGGTTAGGCTGTAAGTTAAGGAACATACAGTCTGTGAGTGATCTCAACCTTTACCAAAAAATAAGTTATAAGATGGAAGATGGACAATCATTACCCTTAAATAAACCTTTTTATAAAGTTTTCTTTTAATGAAATGGTTTAGCTGTGAACGTTACATGTCAATTAACATCTTTATCAACAATTGATTAATGTTAGTCAGTATCTTTAATTAACATATAAACACTAAATGTTAACAAGAGGCATTTGTTGACAAAATGCTTATTGTATTGTTTAATGCTTATTACTGCCTATTACTATATTAAAATAATGTTAATAGCATCATCATAAAGTATAAAATGTATAAATTAATACCTCGGTTAACATGAACACCATTAGTAAATGATTACTAGACACATTAGTTCACTGTTAATTAATGGTTAGTTAATGCTTAACTATAATGTTGATTAATGTAGCCTTATTGTAAAGTGTTACCGTACATTTTAATAATGTTATCAGTGGTGGAAGAAGTATTCAGATCCTTTACTTTAGTAGAAATATACATCAATGTAAAAATACTCCTAAATAAAAAAATCCTTTTTATTTTTTGCCAAAAAAGCTGTAGCCTCATGCTGTTGTCTAGATGGGTTCATGCCGTTTGAAGTTTTCAGAGAGATGCTTTAAATCTCGTTCCCCTGTTGTCGTCCATAACGCTCCCTCTGAAATAACGAACAGGGAGACAGTTAAAGGTATCACTTACACCACATCCAGCTAGTCGACTCTGTTGGTCATAACAGGAGCGGGAGAAGCCCGGGTGTAAGCTTAGTTAGTCCGGTCCAACGTCTTTTTTTTTTCTTCTGGTGAACAGCTTGTGAAAGGGTGTTGTTTTGTTTTTTTTGTGAGGGAAATGACAGAATTTTCTCTGATTTCCGCAGTTTCACTCGAAGTTGCCTTCTTCTTCTGGCAGCTAGCTAAAGAGCCGGGCAGCTAGCTTATATGCATCTGTACTCACATCAATGGCATGTGTGAACATGAACACTGAGAATTACCCGATCACATTAGATTAAAAAAAAAACAAAACAACAATACTAATTTGCTGCTGATAGAAGTGGGAGTGTCTGGAGCTCAGACAGCTGCGCCATGTGGAAAATCTGAAGCAACCAGTTAGGGAGCGGCCTCATGACGCCTTGTTGCTAAGAGTTGGACTTAAATACACTCTTTTTTTCGCTGGGGTCCTTCACCCAGGAAGTATACGTATTCACACAGAAATCAACCAAATACAATTTAGAACCAGTTGTGTCAAATACTCTGGACTCATGGAATAAGACCAGAACATACTTTAAATTTAAGAGACACTTCTCTCTCATAACTCCAGTGGGGAATAGCCTGAACGTTCTTCCCTCAGGGGACTGGACCAGCTTGTTAGACTGCGTTGTGCCCTCGTCAAAGAGCCTATCAAAACCTTGTGTACAAAACCTTTAACTAGAAAAGGATCATTCTCCAGAACACATCAGAAGACAATGGCAGAAGGATATAGAGCAACAGATCATAGTAGCAGTGGTAATAATAAATAGTACTGCACTTTTCATTCGTAGTGAAACTGTAGTGCTACAGTATTAATAACATAAAACACACAACATAAAGAAAATAATAAGAGTTAAGATGAAAAGGTTTTGAGGCCTTTTTTTTTTAGAACAGACCACAAGTGTGGTGTCTCAGAGCAGAAGGCTCGATTCCCCCCCCCCCCCCCCCCCCCCCCCCCCGTGGTCTGAGGATGCAGCTGGAGGTTTGTGGTGTGATCACTTCATGTCTGTCGATAGATTAGTGTGTGAGTAGCAGGACTTTGTAGTCCATCCTGAAGGAAACAGGGAGCCAGTGTAGTGAAAACAGAAATGGTGTTTTCACAGTCTCACCAGGATCCTGGCAGCTGGAGCTTCTGCCGAGGATTCCTGTGATGAGCGCATTGCAGTAGTCCAGTCTGGAGGAGATAAAGGCATGGAAAAGTTTCTCTGTATGTGACGGGGTTAGAGAGGAAATCTGTGAATGCAACAAAATATGAGTGCAAGCGTACAGTCTGAGCAGAAGCGGAGCAAATCTCAGCGCAAGCATTGGCTGTTTGAGTGTGAGAGCAGGGTTTGATGGAAAGAGTTACAAAATCTGAACGTGAAATCACCAAGTCATGCTCTTGAATCAAGATAGGGGAAAAAGCCTCATTCGACACTACAATGATTAGGGTTTTGTGTATATAGCAAGGACAGTGATTCTTAAACATTAGATCTTTTAGGACGGTCCCACTTTGAAGGACTGTGAGGGGGAAATATTGAAAACACTGCCTCTGGAAAGACTTAACATTTGCCCTGCATGACAATATGTGTGGATTTATTAAGTTCTGGTAACCTGTGGTTGATGTGATGGATCCACCAGGACTCAGCTTCATTCTGGCTAACTGCAGGGGCAGACTGGCTGTAACCAGTTACCATTTACATGACGTATGTTACCTCAAGGCTGGTATGCCTGGTTTGCGTATGTGTAGAGTATGTATTGTTGTGATTTGATACTCCAGCTGAGTTATTTCTTTTATTTTTTCTATTTGTTCAATTGCCTTGTATGGAAAATTTGTTTCTGTCAAATATGGATTCCAGTTCAACATTTTAGCACATTTGTTGTAATGTGACAGAATTGCAAATAAAGATTATTTAAAAAAAAAAGAAAAAGGATCCTACGTTTCCCATAATGCAACTCTATAACAGGTTTATTGACTAATAATAAAGAAAGTTCAGGGGCCAGTGCCCCCTTTGTGTTCTACAGACATGATCTAACTGTTGTTTATGGTTTTATTAGGGCCGGGTTTACAATTTACATTTTTCATTTAGCAGACGCTTTTATCCAAAGCGACGTACATCTGAGACTGAGACACAAGCAGGGATCTAGTCAGGAGACAACAACACGAGTAGGTGCCATAAAGCTTAAGTTTGAGTCTGATAGGACGTAGATGCCAACAGGCGGTGCACCTGTGTGTTTTTGTTTTTTCTCTACATTCAGTCCATGAGGTGCAGAGCTGGTCTTTAGTCTTTTCTTAAAGACTGAGAGGGAGTCTGCAGATCGAACAGAGTTTGGTAACTCGTTCCACCACCAGGGAACTACAGAGGAGAAGAGTCTAGCTGGTGATTTAAGGTCCTGTTGTGGTACCAGGCGCCTTCATTGGCAGAGCGTAGTGGGCGGGAGGGAGAGTAGACCTGAATGAGGGAGTTCAGGTAGGCGGGAGCTGTTTTAGTTGCTGTTTTGTAAGCGAGCGTCAGGGTTTTGAATTTGATGCGGGCAGCAACTGGGAGCCAGTGGAGGGATATCAACAGCGGGGTGACATGTGCTGTTTTGGGCTGATTGAAGACCAGACGTGCTGCCGCGTTCTGGATCATCTGCAGAGGTTTGAACGTACATGCGGGGAGGCCTGCCAGTAAGGAGTTGCAGTAGTCGATGCGTGGGTTATTAATTGAATTTTTTTTATCAGTTACAATTTTGTTTTCCAACAATTCTGAAAACAAGGTAATCGAGATAAAACCATTATTGTGCCACATTCGATTTTGCAATGATGTTCTGGTTTTGTCTTGTTTGTCTTGTGAATCGTGTGTTGGAGCAGCCGGACAGTGCAGAGTCTTCCTCACAGTGCTAATGTGTCTGAACTTAACAAACACTCAAATGTTCAGCGGTGGAAACTGACATCTACAGGCTACTTTTAGTTTCAGTCAGACTTTTGATGCTCTTATTTAAGATACGAGGACGCTCCGCTCCTTTCATCCAGCTACTCAGCGCTGTGCTTTCTGTCTGCAGTCTGTTATTGTGCACATGCTTACTTGTAAAAAGCTGATTAGAAACCTGGTTACGTGTATACACGGCAGAGAGATTTTTGTTCTCCAAGGAGTAAAATCTACTTGTGGAAACCAGGTTTCTCTAATCCCAAACTCCAATTACAGAAAGTGGGCTTCTCGTTTACATGACAGTTAAGAAATCAGCTTGACTGTAACCCGGTTACTCAGGTGCATGTTAACACACTGCAGGATCATACAAGTCAATGATTTCTGTCAAACCTCTTGTTTCTTAGAGTACCACAATGAATGATTGATCACTTTCCACACAACATGCATCTTAACAAAATATATATAATATAGATATTTAGTTTCAGTAGCATATGGAAGTGCACCACATCATAGTTGATCTTATTTTTATATGCATTATGTTTCCAAAGTCAATGAGTAATTGTGTTAAATAAGTGTTGTCTCAATATTGACCAAAATAATAATGATTATGAATTTTGCCATAATCCAGCGGTCCTAGATTTTATATCAGTTGTTCCAAATGTCATCTCACTCACTCTGTTTCTCTGTGTTTGTCTGTTGCCATAGAAACATAAAGGAAGAAAGGGACTCAAACATCACTGCGACAAAGCCTTCACGACATCAAGATATTTAAAGACTCGTCAGAAACTTCACAGCTGTGACCAATGTGGGAAAACTTTCACTACAGCTAGTGACCTAAAAATCCACCAACGCATTCACACTGGAGAGAAACCGTATAGCTGTGATCAATGTGGGAAAGCTTTCACTGTAAGCAGTCATCTAAAAAGCCACCAGCGCATTCACACTGGAGAGAAACCGTATAGCTGTGGTCAATGTGGGAAAGCTTTCAGTAGAGACAGTGACCTAAAAAGACACCAACGTATACACAGCGGAGAGAAACCATACAGCTGTGAGGAGTGTGGGAAAGCTTTCACTAGAGACGGTCATCTAATACGCCACCAACGCATTCACACGGGAGAAAAACCATTCTGGTGTGATCAATGTGGTAAAACATTCACTCGTGGCAGTGCCTTTAAAAGCCACCAACGCATTCACACTGGAGAGAAACCGTACAGCTGTGACCAATGTGGGAAAACTTTCACTACAAACAGTTATCTGAAATTACACCAACGCATTCATACAGGAGGAAAACCGTACTGGTGTGAGCAATGTGGGAAAACTTTCACTCAAGACAGTACTCTAAAAAGCCACCAACGCACTCATACTGGAGAGAAACCGTACTGGTGTGAGCAATGTGGGAAAACTTTTGCTCACATGAATTCCCTAAAAATCCACCAACGCACTCAGCACCGTGTTGAACATGTTGTAGAGGAAAGTTAGTGATGTCTCCCTCCCTCCTCACCTTGCCTTAACAGTCTACCCAGTTCTATCCTGGCCTTCTTGACAAACTGAGTTTGGGAGTTGTAGTTAACTTCTCGCCCCAAAGTTTTTTTTATATTTTTCATTTTTGAGTTTCATATCTTTTGAATAAAATGGGTTGAATGAATTTGTAAATGCCTCAGAGCTACAGAATTTCCCTTTTTAAATGATTTGATCTGCATCTTACAAAACAGGAGATGGACTGTCAGTAAAAACAGCAGCTATATGTATGTTATTTCTTTACTCAGCGTTAAACAATCAATAGTGCTGCTAGCTAACTAGCTAATGTTAGCCCAAGGGGTGTCACGATTCTCCAAATCCATGATTTAATTCGATTTTCAATTTAAACATTTTTTTCAGTACTGATGGCTCTGCTATTGTTAGACCATTGAGTTTTGATTTGTAAAGATCAGCAGATCATTGCTTTTATGCCCTGACAACTTTCATTTACACTTTATTTTTTTCTTTAAAAAGATAGGCTACATGGTATCAAGTGTGATATAACTATCATATTTTTTTAAGGGGGGGGTTTGATATACCATGCTAAGGCCATATGGTCAAAATTTAAATATTTAAAATGTAATAACACCTTTTTCAGCACTCAATAGGAAACAAACTATTAAACACAATTACAAAAAGAAGAGCCATTAAATGCAGGTTTCCTCACCTGCAGCAAACTAAGTTTAAATGTTGCACATCGTAGATGGTCCGTGCGCACTCGTCTCACAGACGGCTGTACCTAGAGACCGATGTTATTTGTCCAGCTCGGAGGACGGCTCGTTTTTGTGAAAATCAGGTTGTAGCCTGTTGTCTATCTTACTACTGTCGGAAAGAGTTATTGTTTTTTAACAATGTTTTGCTTATGAATTATTGATCCAAGAAGTTTAAACCTGTCAATATATCTCCAATTTTATAGACGTGTGAAGCATCGCCTACAAACTGTAGCTTCTCTGTCAACTTTTGTTGTTTACACAACTCACATGGAAGGTAAAATGTTTCCACACCAGTGATTTCAGGGAAGCAGGAGGATTTTCCAGTTTTGCTGTTTCTCTGTCATCTCTGACTCCGGCAGTGGCCTCGGTGTCTCAGAAAGTAATACAGCTGCAGGCTACCGGTGAGGCACATGTCGTCTTTGAAATGTTGTTTTTTTTTTTTATCTCGGACATGTGCACAAGTAGGCGGGAGTGGGAGAATCAATCCTGCTTTTTATTTCAAATGTTGAAATCGAACTCTCATTACGATCGATTTTCAATTTAGAATCAATCAATTAAATTATAGTTCTGAATAGTTACTGATAAGGGGACGGTTTGAACTTAAACAAAGCAGCCGAAGCAGATCGATTACAGGCAACAAGTTGGTTTGGTGTGAATGTGACAGTTCATGATTCCACCTGCAATTGATAGCCAATTCTTGCTGTTATTGGTCACCTCTCTAATTTAATATCATGTTATTTACTATTAAAGTTCTTTAGTGTTGTGATAATGTAATATTATTAGTTCACTGCTGGTGTGGACTGGTGGACTGGTGTGTTGTGTGTAACATGAGCGCCCTCTACTGGCCCAAAAACTCCATCACCAGTCTGCTGTTTCCTGTCCCTGTGGTAGATTGATGTGTATCAGTCGTTAAAAACACCATAATAAGTTGCTGGTCAAAGTGTATTGTATGCACTCCTTATGACCATAGTAAATGATTTTGGGATGATATGTTTGCTTCATATTAAAACTGTGTCTCCATTGTTGCCCGATGGCTACTATATGTGAGTAAAGTTTTTCGGCAGCTTTTATTAGTTTGTAATACTTATTGCCAAATGGATATTACGTAATAATAATTCTCTTTTTTGTAGATTGCATGTGGTAGTGACCCTGTCCTCCCGGCCAACCGAAACAGCAGATCCAGGTGCTGCTATATCAGAATTTAGGTTAACGATAGCGGCTCAGTCCTGCTGAAATGAAACACACTGTTTGGAAATACAAACAATAAAACTTAAATGTATAATTTCTTGTATTTCTGCTGTAAACATCTGAAAAAAATTTTATGTGACAAACTGATTTTACATGTTTCTGGATCATTCTGTTCTTGCTCTACGCTGCAATACAAAATGTTTCTACTAAAAAGTAGAAGCTGTTTTTGTCTCCTGCTTGAAATGAAGACGCCATTCTTGCTCCTTAGCAACAGTAATGAAGGTGAAGAGTTTGGATTATTATGTTATTAAGAGGAAACAACTATGAATCAAGCAAATAATGCAAAAACCCTTTACATACATACTTTACTCATAAAAAAAAAAACAAGCACTTATACATTTTAACTGTAATCATCAAAGCTCAGTAAGAAAAGCTTGATAGAAGAAGAATCTTAAGTTGGTTTTGCACTCAAGAAATATATATACCACTGCGTTCAACTCTCAGTTTAGCACTGACTTTAACTGATCATTTGTGGCTTTTTATGGCAGCCTCCAGACCGGGCCGACCTGAGACCAGGTCACACGGCTCTGTTCAGCTCGCAGGCGTTTGCAGCTTCTGACTCAATCTGCGTTGAATCATGTTTAAGCTTTCAGATGATGGATTTATTCACTCTTTACTGATCAGAGCTGTATATTGTTGTGTTGTCGTTTCCTTAGAATAAGCCCTTTATATCTACGTAGGGAGTGGGTCCTCTTCCATGGAGACCGCCATGTTGCTACAGTAGCTCAGAACACTAGCTCCTTTGACTCATATGCCTAACAGAGTAAGGGTTCAGGAGTTTCTATCATGGTGTTTTTAAATCATTTTTTTAATGTTGAGCAGAGAGACCACCTGACTTCTATGAGACCCATGTTTACAGAGACACATAATGGTCTCCATCCTGTAAGTTTGTTCATATCAGGGGAGTTTTTACGTACCGCTGTCGCCACGTGCTGCTCGTGGGGGGATTGTTGGGTCTCTGTAGATTAAACAGTACGGTCTAGACCTCCTCTATGTGAAAAGTGCCCTGAGATGACTTCTGTTGTGATTTGGCGCTATATAAATAAAATTGAATTGAATATCAGAAGATTTTCACCCAACTGCAATGCATGCTGGGAATTCAATTAAGCTAACAGTGCCATGTAGGAATTTGTTCACTCAAATAGCTTTATGATTTTATGGGGGAATTATGAGTTATTAGTGTGCAAAGCTCCAACATGACATTATTTGTCCAGTGACATAACTCATATTAAAGAAGGTATAATAATAGGGAAATAGTCCTCCTCGTTGGCCAAACAAGGGGGGTCAATTAGCATCATGATTATCAATCTTTATTATGATTTTGCAAGGGTATTGGTCTTTTAACATTAAGTGACTGAGATGCAAGCGCTAGAAAACACAAACAAGTTCACTTTAGTTACACATTTATTAGTAATACTACAGCTACTAGTAGTAGTACTAGTAGTAGTACAACATTTTAAAAACAAAACACAGGAGGGAAAGGTAAACTGGTACACAAGGCTACGGCTAGTGAATGAGTTGAATGCATGATGCAGAGTTATCTATTGTGTAGTTGGTGTGAGAAACCTGATTAAAAGATGAGATGACTGTTACCTGAGAAGCAGTGAGTCAAATCAACGGTACAACAGCTTAGTTCTGAACTGCCGATTGAAGTTACAAATCATGAAGCACCAGGGTTTAAGCACGTTGATGAAGGTTTTGTATGAATACTTGCTTGCTCTCTGGGGGCGGCTTCTTGTGGAGAATGGAGTCTGATGTGCTGGAGTCTGGATCTGGTAGTGATGAGTGAGTCGGCCGGTCTGGACTTGAAAAGTTTCCATTAAGGGAGAGAGATCCTGGTTTATGCTCTCCTAGACTTGATCCTCAACTCACGACTCCAGATTGAGAAGATGTCACATCTTCAGACTAGCAAACTGAAAGCTTTCCACCAGCATGGCAGAAAGCAAGAAGACAAAAGTAAGCAGCAGCCCCAAAAAAGCAGCCTAGAGTCTCAGATAAGACACTGTTTTAAAGTTTCGGTCTGCCCGCCCAGAAGGTGCATCCTGGGGTTGCAGAGTTCAGGGGGAGCAGAGTCAGTCCCCTCCTGTCCACAGACAGGTGGGTACAGTTCCTGAATGTGGTTATTCTGTTAATCAAAGTATTTACAATTTAATAGTTTCATGATTCCTAATTTTGCATTTTTCATGGTAGCTTTAGCGTTCTGAAAGTGAACCAAGCAGAAGAGTACTAAACATGATAGTGTTATCAAGGATGATAGAACTATGTTAGTGTTACATTTCTTGGCTTAAAGGCAGTGGAATAAAAGTCTAACTAAAGCACATAATGACACACGTATGATATACACACATATCAACATGCAAAGATAATTGTCCTTAGACAAGATCTAAAACCACATCTGTAAGTCCATGAGTTCTTAAGTCCTCTATTCTCCTTGATCTGACTACAAACGGCAGGGGTCCAGGCCATTGAGTGTGTGTGTTCTGGTAAATGTCTGTGAGTGTCTGTATGTCACTGGGGCATGGCATATAGTGCAACATGTCTTGTGCCTTATGCTGGTTTGCCCAGTGATCAGTTCTTGGGTTGGTAATTCAACCAGGTGCCAGCTCATCTCTGTGTGTGACCGGCTCTTTTATCCACATGGTACCATCAGTTCACACTGGGGTGTGAATTGGTCTTCCCATCTTGCTGGCTCTTGTAGCTTGAAGGATCAAATACGGTTTTGGTCAGTGATCTGGTTTGGTGACCCTGCAGGAAACTGAGGGTTCTGTATCTGATCTTTTCTGTTTGAAGCAGATTGTTTAGTCGGTCTGGTCAGTGAGGAGTTTAAAACTTTCATTCATATCTTATTGGTCAGCATTCCTGGGGGGTTGAAGAAAGAGCTGGTCTGTCACTCGAGGTTTGTGCCGTCTGCCTTCAAAACATGCAGCAATCAACAGATCGGGATCAGCTGTGTGTTGGACCAGGGGTGCTTTTCATTCGGCTAACGATAAGATATGAGTGTTGTGTTTAATTGTGTTCTATATATGAATCTTGTGTGTGGATTACTGGCACCCGAAGCAACCAGTCATACTGTTACATCTGTACCGTTACGCCTGTATACTTTATCAGCGAAGCCTAGTAAAACTGTTGGCAGTTGTATATTTTAAATCCAATTTGTTTCAGACCACACACCAAACATTGATGCATGCAGTAACTGGGTCTACTGTACTGCTGGACTGTATTGAGGATAAATCATTCACTAATGGTTAAAGCTTCATCATATCTCTTGTCTAGTGTTGTTCTGGATGATACTGCAGGGCTGAGTGCTCTCCTAAATATTACTCAACCAGTTCCCTTTATTTTTCAATTATGAAATTGAATTCATTTGCTCTGAAACTCTCTGTCCACTTCCACGTTCAGTCCTCGTAATTCAGTTTCAGTTTACTTAAGACATGTTTGGTTGTTGAGGAAGAAACAAAATTACAGAACTCCTTTCCTTTTATTGGTATCAACAACCAATAAAAGTCTCGAGTGTTTTCTCTATTCTATGTAAAAACTGTAGAATTATGTCTTGCCGTTTTGGAGAAAATAAAAATGAACTTGATCTATTTACAATACGACAACAATCTACTGTCGACACTACTGCAAAGTGTGACGAATGACGCACAATCCCTCACTTTTGGCTTGAAACAACAGTTTATTTTGCTAACAACAAAATGATATCAGGTCTCACACAGTCAGTTTCATGGTAACAAAGTTCAGAAAACACTAAAACAAAGAAAGAAATAATTGAGTCAACCGCCGGTTAGCGAGTTACACAATGAAGATTTAATATGACACTAAAATCAAGTGAACAAAGTCAAAGTGTGGCAACAAATTACTCTACGTTTAAGTTAAAATGAAACATATCATCACAAAGGCATCAGTTGTAGTCATCAGGAGTATATACAAAACACTTTTACCAACAAAATTTTAACTTATGTTGTTTCTAACTGAGCTTATAAACATTAACCTACCACAGGCATCACGTTCACATCAAACCAACTTGCATGTAATCATCTGCTTTCGCTGCTTGTTTATGATCAAACTGCCCACTATCAGTAACTATTCAGAACTATAATGACACTTATTAACACTATATTGAATTTAATAGCAATATTGAGTTAGAAAACGTTAGCAGAAATGCTTTAAACTCAGCGCTAACGTTAGCTGGTTAGCTCGAAGCACTGTCGATTGTTTAACGTTGAGTTACAAAAATCTCACAGACGTTATGACGCTTGACTCTTCATAAAACATCTCCGAGAGTCCATCCCCTGGTTTGTAGAATACATTTCAAAGCTGTACAATTTATGGGACAAAAACAATGATTTAGCTGTTAATAACTTCTGACAAGAAGCCGACACTAGTGTTAATGACTTGTAGGTTATAGTTTATTCCACTGATGTTAAAATCACTTAAAGGACCAGTGTGTAGGATTTAGAGGGATCAACTGGCAGAAATAGAATATCATATTCGTAAGTATGTTTTCATTAGTGTAAATAAGAAACTGTTACCGCTACCTTAGAGCCCTTTACATCTACAGAGGGAGCGGCTCCTCTTCCACTGAGCCGCCATGTTGCACCGCTGTGTTTCTAGAGTAGTTGTGCTTTCTCATCTCACAGGAAAACCTGACTCCCGGGCCGAACCTTCGCGGTCCTTCACAGTCCTGATGGCATCCTTCCCTGGCTGTTGCTGCTTGTGCTTGTTGTTGTTGTTGTTGTGATTGTTTTTCTTCTGCCCCCCCTCCCCCTTTCCCTCTCTCTGTCTCTCTCTCAACCTAACCGGTCAAAGCAGATGGCCGCCCACCAAGAGCCGGGGTCTGCTTGAGGTTTCTACCCGTTAAAGGGGAGTTTTTCCTTACCGCTGTTGCCAAGTGCTGCTCATGGGGGAATTGTTGGGTCTCTGTATATTAAAGAGTACGGTCTTGACCTGCTCTATGTGAAAAGTGCCTTGAGATGACTTCTGTTGTGATATGGCGCTATATAAATAAAAATTGATTGAGTGATAGTCCAGAACAGACAAACCAAACGCTCGCTCTAGAGAGGGCCTTTCACGTTTTTTTAGTGAATTTTGTGGCCACCATAGATTCTCCTACACGCTTGGAAGGGCAGGGAGACGGGTATTCAGTTGGTTTCAATCTGCAACCTCACCGCTAGATGCCACTAAATCCTACACTCTGGTCCTTTAAAAAAAGGGAAATTCAGGAGCTCAAAGCCATTCAGCTCATGCTATTTTCATTGCGTGGGCAGAGATTGGATATTTATACTTTACACTGCAGCTAACAATGTTTAAACATGATTGAGAAGCCCCTTACTGCAAGCTGGAACTTGGAGCGAGGCTACTTGTATAACCCCACAACCACCACAACCACCCACAACATTTATAAATAGTTTCTCTGAGGCCATCTTGTGGATGTCTGGTGATGTCTGATGTGAGTCATGTGTTACTTACAATAACTAGATTTATTGGGAATCCGTAAAAATACGAATGGATGACAAATTAAAGGAAAAACCAACAAAAAAATGTCACAGTAAGGTGTTGGGCCACCACGTGTCGCCAGAACAACTTCAATACATCTTGGCATTGATTCTACAGTCTCTGGACTCTTCTGGAGGGATGAACACTTTTCTTCAAAAAGATATTCCCTCATTTGGTGTTTTGATGATGGTGGTAGAGAGCGCTGTCTAACACGTCAGCCCAAAATCTCCCACAGTTGTTCAGTTGGGTTGAGATCCGGTATGAAGGCCGTAGCATACGATTCAGTGCATTCAGTGACCCCTTGTGCCCTATCATCAGGGCATTGACTCATCCTGGAGGAGACCACTCCCATCAGGATAGACATGTTTCATCACAGGATAAAGCTGATCACTCAGAACAACTTTGTTTTGATTTGCAGTGACCCTTCCCTCTAAGGCGACAAGTGGACCCAAACTATGCCAGCAAAATGCCCCCCAAAGCATAACAGAGCCACCAGACCTCCTCACTGTAGGGGTCCAGCATTCAGGCCTGGACATCTTTTTCCTTTAATTTGTCATCTGCCTGTATTCCTGTCTGACAGAAAGAAAACTCCTGTTCATTTTTCACATAGATAATGTTACATGACATGAAAAAAACATTCAGGGTAATGGTTAACTAAGACTCCCAAGGTGTATTTCTGCAGAAACAGTCAATCACTCAACTTAAAATTCAACCATGTGTGCCGCTAACTGCTTAAACGCTGATTCTGAATTTCTGTTATGAATCCTCAGTTTGTAAAGAGCCTCAAAATAGAACAACAGTTTTTAATGCTGGAGTTCGGGACTTTTGTCTCCCCCTTCGGGCAGTGAGAGTAAACGGGGCGCTCTGCTGTGATTTCCTAAGGACAAAGATGTAACTATGACAAGGGGAGGACATTTCTCTTTGCTTGATAATGTTAAAAGTAAAGTTAGACTTATCTGTTTCCCGACTCATTTTAAAAAAGACGAGAGAAAAAGAGAGAGAGGCAAGCTAGAGAGTGAATGAAAAGAGGGAGCAGTGGTTGTGAGAAAACTGGTGAATCAGATCAATAAAATGTTTTGAGCATCACACAACCCCCAGGAAACGACTTGTTTCATTACTAGAATTTGATCTTATAACATTTGGAAAGTCTAGAAGAGCCGAACGATTAACAGCCAAATGGCCGGAGAAATACAGAGAGATTTATGTGGCAGCAATAAGCTTAATCAGCACTGTGTGAACTCATTTGGCAAAGGTTTGAATGTATCAGACATTCATTTATATGTAAAAGTTTTGCACTGTAGGTGTAAGGCATGGACAGGAAGCAGGGGGACACCGCTAACCTGTCTCTAAAACAAGTTCAACACTATGCTGAGTGACTGCGTTGGTGGCGTTTTAAATTACTCCCTGAAGTGAAAGCTTTCCCACATTGCTCACAGCTGTATGGTTTCTCTCCAGTGTGAATACGTTGATGGCGTTTTAGATGACTGTCTTGAGTGAAAGTATTACCACATTGCTCGCACCAGTACGGTTTCTCTTCGGTGTGAATGCGTTGGTGCCTTTTTAGATCGCTGACTCTAATGAAAGTTTTCCCACATTGCTCACACCAGAATGGTTTCTCTCCCGTGTGAATGCACTGGTGCCTTTTCAGACTACTGTCTCTAGTGAAAGTGTTCCCGCACTGCTCACACCAATACGGTTTCTCTCCAGTGTGACTACCTTGATGCCTTTTCAGGCTACTGTCTTGAGTGAATGTTTTTCCACATTGCTCACACCAGTACAGTTTCTCTCCAGTGTGAATACGTTGGTGTTTCTTTAGGGCACTGCCTCGAGGGAATGTTTTACCACACTGGTTACAGCTGTATGGTTTCTCTCCAGTATGAATGCGCAGGTGGGTTTTTAAATTACCCTCTTGAGTGAAATTTTTCCCACATAGTTCACACCAGTACGGTTTCTCTCCAGTGTGAATACGTTGATGGCGTTTTAAAGTACTGTCTTGAGTGAACGTTTTCCCACATTGCTCACACCAGTATGGTTTTTCTTCAGTGTGAATGCGTTGGTGAGTTTTTAAGTTACTCTCTTTGGTAAAAGTTTTCCCACACTGCTCACACCAGTACAGTTTCTCTTCATTGTGAATGCGCTGGTGTATTTGTAGATTGCCTAGAAGAGTGAAAGTTTTCCCACATCGGTCACAACTGTGAAGTTTCTCTTCCGAATGGGCTCTCTGATGAATCCCTAAATATCCCGATGTCATGAAAGCCGTGTCACAGTGCTGAAAGCCGTGATGTTCCAGTCCCTTTCTTCCTGTTTGTTTCTATGGCAACAGACAGACACAGAAAGCGAGAGACAGTGAGATGACATGGTGATGCAAGTGATCTAAAACCATAAATAACAATTTGATCATGTCTGTGGATCATAACCCTCAGTGTTCAAGTTGGACTTAAATATTACTACCCAGCTGCAGGGGCGTGTCCACAGAGGGGGCACTGGGTCCTGACTATTCTTTATTATTAGTCAACAAACCCATTACAGAGTTACATCATGGGAAAGGCAGGATCAAGATTTGTTGAAGCTTGACTTTCAATATTTGTCAGGGTCTGAAATATATTAGAGGAGATCATCTGCATACAATCACAGTTTATGGGTCATTTCCACTGATTCCTGCAGTCTCCTGGTCTGATCTTAAATGTAGTAAAAAACGTTAAACAAACAGTGGGCAGTCAAAAACAACGGCCTCTCTGAAATGAAGCCTGTCTGTTCCGAATGTATCATTGCGGGCATAATCTTCTTTAGACAAAGTGCGAGGGCCTTAATAATTTTATAGGCCACATTTAGTAGGCTACTTCGTCATTAAGTCTGAGTTAGTTTGCTATGAAGAACTTTCAGCATACATTTCAGAAATACTGCACATAGCAAAAAGGGGACAATTTAAAAGATAATGCTTCATAAAATTAACGTCAACTCATAAGGGTTAGGGAGGAATTTTTACATTTTATGGAGACCTAATTGTCCATTCAGTAATAATAACAAATGTATAACACTTTTCTTAAAACAAAAAATAAAATCCAGGGAGACAGTGGTGTAAAATTACCACAGTTCAATAAATAATAGAGAATAATAATAATGAAACAATAATAATAGGCTAACTTCCTCAGACACCTCATTCTACAGTCTAGGTGCCTTAATAGTGAAAGCGCCGTCAAATAATATATATATAGCAGTGATCTGTGCTTGAATGAAAGAATGTAATGTAACTTTAGCTGCCTGATTACAACTATTGCAGTTTAAGTGACATGTAATCAAATTTGTATGATTACATGTCCTGATTAGGGCTGCGACGATCACCACATTACCGCGGTCAGGTAACACCTACCACAAGATTGAGCTCATTACCATCATCACTGCAAACATCCGTTAACTCGTAACTAACCAGTTAATATTTAAGAAAAGACTGTCTGTCAGTCGGTGGTCAAAGATAACGTTAGCTTGACTTTTAGCTCATCCTTCTTCTCCTCAAAGTGTTTTTCAATGAGTTTAGTCACGGTTGCTCTCAATGGCATAACATACTCAGGCTCGAGGTATGAATATAAATAATAATAGGAAAATAAGGCGACCCTGATTATAAGATGACTCCACTTTTCCAACAGCTGTTTTATGTTTACATCATAGTATAGTTACGTACTCACACTCTCTCCTCTTGGAAGCGGTCATAAATTATTTTCTCTGGCAGTTCTCGTTTATTAGACTTCCTGTTTGTCCTTTTGAGCTTCTTATCATCTGTCACAGCGGTATTTGGCAGCTTGACATATTCTGTTTCTGCAGTAGAGACGTCGTCATGAATTTATTTCCTCGCTGGCAGACAAACACGTTAAACGAGCCTTCAGAAACTCCTGCAGAGTTCAGCTGGATTAACCAAACACTTTTAGAGCTGACCGACTAACACGCTCACTATGAACAGACAATTGCAAGCCTAGCAACGTTAAAGCTACAAACAACCTATAATGCATAATGCAGTAGGTTTTACACCAGTACTTTACCATTCACTCAACTCTATAAGTTGTTAACAGCTCCACCAAATAGAGATTTTTCCCTCTAAACTTCTCACATGCTTTCATTTCAATAAATGTTCAAATAGTAAGATTTTTCATGCAGGACTTTTACTTGTAATGGAGTATTTTTACACTGTTGTACTGATACTTTTACTTAAGTAAAGGATCCAAATACTTCTTCCACCACTGCAGATGTGTTAAAAACATCGACTGCATGATGGCTGGCAAAGCCACAGTGAAGCTCAGTTTCTGACATTAACTAAAATCCTCTTGGCCTGAGCATGCGCCGCACAGAGGAATGTAAAATTCCTCAAACACAAAGTAAACAGAGTTTATTTTCTCGCTTTGTTCCAATTACTCACAACAAGGTGAAACACTGGGATCTTTTTGTAGTTTTTACGGCCAAAAACTCAGTGAACACAAAGTCTGGAAGTGTTTTAGTTTCCTTTTTTCAGACTTTCTCTCCAACAACAGAATGAACAGATGATACACGGACCCTCCAGACTCGTCCTCGTGTCTTTAGTCTCGTTATGAAGCCGGTTTCATCATGAAGTCCTGAACACTGACCTGTTTATCGGTGGTAGCAGAGGGTGAACCTGGTTCTTCTCTTTTAACAGGGTTGTCGGTGTGGTTCTCCAGGTTCTGGTTCTCCTCTATTTTGATCTTGTAGTGGTCCTGGTCTGTGAAATCCAGCAGGTCTCCTCTCTGACTGATGGACTGTTCTTCTTCTTCTTCTTTTTCCTGTTTTATGTCGGGTAGCAACCAGTGTTGAGGTGCATTACTGACACCTGCTGTGTTGTTGGAGTGTGAACCAGAGTTTTCTGTCCCCTTAAACAAACAAACACAAGACAAAACAAATAAATATAATTTTAAAAAACAACAATATTTCACTAAACACTAAATTATTTTGTTCAGTCCAGTTTCAGACTCAGTTCTTCCTCTTCAAGCTTCCCTCTCTTCCTCTTTATTGATTCTCGTTATCCTCTTTATCATCTCGACTGTGTAAACTGACAAATGATCTGATGTTAACAGAAACTTGTGAGGCTGGTAAACTAAAAGTGAAACCTGTGCTCCCAGTATTCAGATCCTCGGATCCATCTGTGTTTACTGGGACTGCTGATGTACTTTTACTTGAGTAGATTTTTTCATGCAGGACTGGAGTGTTTTTACATTGCTGCATTGGTACTTTACTTCAGTAAAAGGATCTAAATACTTCTTCCACCACCGCAGATATGTTAAAAACATCGACTACATGCTGCCTGTTAGCAGCAACGAAGCCACAATGAGGTCGGCTTTTACACGCGCTGTACTGAACATGCGCCGCATGGGCGAATATAAAATTCCACAAACACAAAGTAAACAGAGATTATTTTCTCGCTTTGTTCCGATTACTCACAACAAGCTGAAACCAGGAAACACTGAAACCTTTTTGTAGTTTTTACAGCCAAAAAACTCAGTGAACACAAAGCCTGGAAGTGTTTTAGTTTCCTTTTTTTTTCAGACTTTCTCTCCAACAACAGAATGAACAGATGATACACGGACCCTCCAGACTCGTCCTCGTGTCTTTAGTCTCGTTATGAAGCCGGTTTCATCATGAAGTCCTGAACACTGACCTGTTTATCGGTGGTAGCAGAGGGTGAACCTGGTTCTTCTCTTTTAACAGGGTTGTTGGTGTGGTTCTCCGGGTTCTGGTTCTCCTCTATTTTGATCTTGTAGTGATCCTGGTCTATGAAATCCAGCAGGTCTCCTCTCTGACTGATGGACTGTTCTTCTTCTTCTTCTTTTTCCTGTTTTATGTCGGGTAGCAACCAGTGTTGAGGTGCATTACTGACACCTGCTGTGTTGTTGGAGTGTGAACCAGAGTTTTCTATCCCCTTAAACAAACAAACAAACACAAGAAAAAACAAATAAATACAAAGATAAACTATATTTCAAATGTTCAAATGATCCAATATTTCAGCAAAAATCAAAGATTAGAGAAAAAGTCCAAAAACTGAAAACAGATTTGTGTATCAGAACTTTGTTTTTTCTTCTTTCCTCTCCCATTAATCATCTCACCACCACTCAGATTTATCTGCTGACCCTTTGGCGGGGCCCGACCCCTAGGTTGGGAACCACTGGACTAAACTAGCTAACTGTATATATAAATGAGTCACGAGACTTTGACCTACAAATCTTGAATTTACATGTTTTTTCTATCTTTTGTTGTTTTTGAGATATTAGAGTGTGAGTTTTAAAGTCTTTTCTTGCTCCTCCTGTGATTTTATAATGAGTGTGTATTGCGGAATGTTTCACGGCACTGAGGGAGTGACATCACCAGGAGCAGTTGGAGAGGAGGATTTTAGAGAACGCTTCTTGTGAAATCTCCTCATAAATCCCATGACTTTGGTCAAATCTTACATTAAAAATCATATTTTAGTAGGAAATGTTGTGGTGAATCCATTGATACAGGTTTGAAAGTGGTCAGACTTATAGTTTAGATGTCAGAAGCCTCAGTTTGACACAAAGTTCATGCCCATAGATTGCCTCCCCATTGGTTTACATTGTAAGGGTGATGTGGCACTGCAACTTTCAGGGCTTATTAAATCCAAACCGTTCAAGTTATTACAAAGTTTTTAACAACTTTTTTTCAGCACAGTGTCACAAGTCACCTATTAAAGTTTGAAGCTGATACCATTAACGCCCTCGGAGGAGATAGCGTTTGTTCGAGGGCCAAAGTTGGGGCAAAGTCTTATTTTGAAAGGCTAATTGCGGACTTCCTGTTGGATTTAGGTCAGGGGTGTCAGCGTATGATTTGTAGGTCTTGATGAGACGAACAATTGAGTTTTGGTTTGATCTCTCTACGACATTCCTACGGGCCGTGGCGGCCATTTTAGTTACATAGGTGGCGCTAGAGAGCACATTTTGGCACTTTGGGGGTTAACTTTTACATTTTATCAAATTTTTCACCAGACCTGATGTGCATGCCAAATTTGGTGAGTTTTTGAGCATGTTTAGGGGTCAAATTAAGGGTTTAAGTGGCGTAATAATAAAGAAAGGAACAAACACACGAAAAACAATATGGTCTTCGCCCTTAGGCAGAGGACTACTGTAAAACAGTAGAAACAGTAGTCCTCTGCCTATTGGGCTCAGTCCCTAATAATATATCAGTCAGAGGGACCAAACCACTACTTTTACTGCAATACTTTAACTACTGATGATTAGGGGTCGTTTGATATTAAGACAAACACCGGTCTGGTAATACTGAATTTAACCACCAGGTGTCACATGTGACTCAGCGGCTCCCAAGTGGAACATAACGAGAGCCCATGAATGAGTGCAGAAGCACCACGATCGGGACAACCGAGCCTCTCTCTGCAGCAATGGAAGCACGATATTGTTGCAGGTGGGATCGCAGGTTAGGTGTGTTTCCACCTTTTGTGACGACATGTTGCCTAATCAATGTTATTCTGCTTCAAATCCAAAATGTTGCCATACTGACTCAGTTTTCATTTTCTTGGACAGTAACTCTGCCGTGTCTTCTCACCCAAAAAAGTCCATGAGCTTCCTAGTAACCATCATACCATGCACCGTGTGCATCGTCTTCCCCCATCTTTGATTGGTCTACTGATATTTGATCTCGTTGCCGGCCTCGGCACTAAATCGTGCACAGCCTGTCAATCTTTTTTTTCCACTCAGACACTACTGGCTCTGTTTATAAACAACATAATAATATGTTAATTACATCATATTGCTTATTACTAACGCAATACAAGTTGGATTTAGTGCTGCTGATGAAGGCTACCTTTTAATTTGCCATAACGTCTCATAATGACAAATGGCGGTTCAGTCCAACCGGTTTACAGTCACATGACTCTTATAACAGAAACATGAGCATCTAACATCGGTGGACGTTTGTCAGTCCTTCACGCTGTACGTTAGATTATAAAACTCTGTGCAAAAGCAGCAAAACTCAACCAGGACGGAAGGATTTAGGAGGACCGGAAGTTAAAAGACAAAGAGTCAGTGTTCAAGTGCTGCTTCGTCATCTGATTTACTGTCATTGATCCACGTTATCAGCAGGCCCACATGGAATCTGCGTCCGCAACACCTCCACAGATTTTCCACAGATTTTAAACCAATAGAGATGCTGCTTGTAAGTTTTGTTTTTTGCCGTTTTTAGAGGTTCTCAAAAGATATTTGGTGAAGTTGAGGTCAAAGGGCCGTACCAGTTATTTATGTATTTGTTTGTTAATTGTTGGGAGATGATTAATGTTATTGCAAATTAATTTTTGCTCTCTCTCTGCTCCACATTGAACCTTGTGTTTTATGCTGGTCGAGTTTTCCAACAAACGTTCACACTTTGTTTTGAAATGTTTGTGATGAAATAAAATCTCAAATTCAGTGTTTCTACTAAAATCTACTAAATGTTTCTTTCAGCGTGCTTGAGGTGATTTTAGGTTGTTTTAATGTTTTGTGTTTGTGCTTATTTTTGCTCAAAAACAATCTTTGTTATCTTAAATGAATATTCTTTATCACATTACAAGAAAAAAAACAACATTCCACTGAATTCCGCAGATTTTCATTCTGGATCAGCACTGATCCAGATTCTGTGTGGGCCTGGTTATTAGTTAGTTAATTATATTAACCAGAATATGAACCGTCAGTCTGTCTACACCGCGGCGCCATCTTGAAACCATCATGAAGTCCTGAACACTGACCTGTTTATCGGTGGTAGCAGAGGGTGAACCTGGTTCTTCTCTTTTAACAGGGTTGTTGGTGTGGTTCTCCGGGTTCTGGTTCTCCTCCATTCTGATCTTGTAGTGGTCCTGGTCTTTGAAATCCAGCAGGTCTCCTCTCTGACTGATGGACTGTTCTTCTTCTTCTTCTTTTTCCTGTTTTATGTCGGGTAGCAACCAGTGTTGAGGTGCATTACTGACACCTGCTGTGTTGTTGGAGTGTGAACCAGAGTTTTCTGTCCCCTTAAACAAACAAACACAAGAAAACACTAAATTCTTTTGTTCAGTCCGGTTTCTTTCCAATAATGGAGCAGACTGTCTAACCTCAGACTCAGTTCTTCCTCTTCAAGCTTCCCTCTTTTCCTCTTTATTGATTCTCGTTCAACAGTGTTTTTGTCAGTGACAAATGATCTGCTGCACTGATTCCTCTATTTGACAGTGGTCACATGATCCTGACGGATGTTTGCCTATTAACTGCAGTGTTTTATTTAGTTTGATGTGTCCTACCCTCAGCCTTGTTAAGATCTTCTAACTAATCTCACTGTGTCCACTTCTGGCTGCACTGCATAGAGGTTTCTTTTGGTTCAGATTTACTGAGTGAAACGTCCAGGATCTCCTCGTGTTTCAGTATCTTTACGACTCTTGAAAACAACTGTGATTGATCCCCGTTTGGAGTGTAAATATTGGCTAAAATGACACAATATACAGTTTGATATCAGAGACAGTATTAGTGGAAATAAACGGGATGTTTTTGTTAACGAGTATAGATATTCTCCCGGCTCTGGGATGCAGTAGACGTAAACACCAAGTTTAAAAGTCTCATTAGTGGTTTGTATCTGTGCCTCTGATTTATCACTCATATGTCATCATTTGTATGTCAACTCAGCATTTTTAGATGTAAATATATTTGTGAATCTCCACCTGTTTGTGTGGATTCTTCTGAAACTGTTTCCGCTGCTGTTTCACACAAAAATCCACTAATGAAGGAAGGATGTGACTCGTAAATGTCACGTAGCTCTTGTCTCATTAAACACTGTAGAGCGATTTGAGAATTAATGTAAACTTCAACATTCGCAAATAATCAACAGATGGATCAATAATGACAATAATCGTCAGTTACAGACTAGAAACCAGAAGACTAAAACATCACAGTAACCAGTTAGCCTCTTAGCTTCAGCTCCGTTAGCATTAGCTCCTTTAAAACTACCGTCTAACTTTGAATTCTTCTTCCATCCTAAAGCTAAAGCTAACAGTTAGCTGTCCGGAGCTAACAGCTGCTAATGAGCCAACCAGTTAGCATCGGAGCTAGCGCAGCATGCTAACGCAGGCGCAGTTCGGGCTTCTGTTCGCTTCTGTTCGCGCTCGCTTCGGTTTAATGTGTTCATGGTGTGTTTTTACCTTCAGTCCTGCCGCTTAAAAGCTGAGAAATCAGCTCGTTTGTTAGCTTAACAACATAATTATCCCGCCGTCAGTCCGAGAAAACAACGAACCAACGAGACTTCCGGTTAGCTTTACTTCCGTTCAAGTTTTCAGTTACTGAGATAAACTCGCCCCCTCTAACGGCCAGGAGGGGAACAACAGGCGGCGGGTTTTTAGGATTTCAGGGTGTTTTTGGGGATTATTGCAGCCAAAAGTGTTTGATTTTGTAGCAGATTTTCTCAAAAATTCTGTCGCTCTTTTTTGAGGTAAAACTGCGGGAATTGGGAAAAATTACAAGCAAAGGAAAATAATATGACTATAAGACTAATAAGACTACTACTAAGATTGAGGTGTTGTATGGGAAAAAGTTATAAACATAAGTTTAAACATGGGTTTACTGTGTTCTTATTGAATTGCTGCCTGTCATGTTATCTGCATATGTTTGGTAACTGCAGCGTACTGATCAGTCTTCACTAAAACTAACAAAGTTTGGATTTATCTAAGGGGCCACAAGATGATTGTTACAGCAAAAACATACTTCTGACACACAAAATTGTTGGTTTTTTTGCCAGCTTTCCTCTAATTTTTGCTTTTATTGTGAATTTAATCTTTTCAAAACAAAAACCCTCTTTTATTTAATGAGTAGACAATGCAATGTGTGACGTGTGGTCCCGGGTAGACTTTGCTTTATTTTAAAGGGCCACAAGCCAAAATGGTTGTGAACCATCTTCACTAACAAAGTTTTAGTGAAGACCCTAACCCTAAACCCTCACAACAGTTCCTGAGGTCAACAACCTTTTAACAGCTTAAGAAAACATCATGTTTATTACTGACAGCTGTGAACAGCCGCCTCAAGGACGTCTCATTTCTCTAAAAACATATTTAGTTATGCTGCTATAGGCCTAGACTGCTGGGGGACTTCCCATGATGCACTGAGCTCCTCTCTCCTCCTCCTCCTCTCCATCTGTATGTATTCATGTAACATCAATGCATGTCACTAACTTTGCTTCTTCCCCGGAGTTTTTTGTGCTTTCTCATCTCACAGAAAAACCTGAGTCCCGGGCCGAACCTTCGCGGTTCTTCACAGTCCTGATGGCATCCTTCCCTGGCTGTTGCTGCTTGAGGTTGTTGTTGTTTGTTGTTGTGATTGTTTCTCTTCTGTCCCCCCTCCCCCTTTCCCTCTCTCTTTCTCTCTCTCAACCCAACCGGTCAAAGCAGATGGCCGCCCACCAAGAGCCGGGGTCTGCTTGAGGTTTCTACCCGTTAAAGGGGAGTTTTTCCTTCCCGCTGTTGCCAAGTGCTGCTCATGGGGGAATTGTTGGGTCTCTGTATATTAAAGAGTACGGTCTTGACCTGCTCTATGTGAAAAGTGCCCTGAGATGACTTCTGTTGTGATATGGCGCTATATAAATAAAGATTGATTGATTGATTGATTGATTGATATTTCCTCGTTTCCTCTCTCCTTGCATCTTTAGTTGGGGGGGGGACTAAGACGCAAGTGAAGGAAACGTGGACGCAGTTAAAGGGAATCGGGATGTTAGTCTGATGCAGCAGTCATGGAGACTGATGGCGTTCAGAATACATATATGTGAGTTTTGGACCTTCAGGTGTTTTGATTTTCTGCTCTCATGTTCAGTTTTAACAGTCAATAATCAACCAGTTTTTACCAACCAGACAGCAGGTGTCGCCATTTTCCTCAGTAAAGCCTTGTTGACGCGCTGAAGCTTGATGATGAATCATCTTCATATATTACTGTTTGTAGTTTGTTGAGAACTGTGAACTACTACCGGGAAATAAACAGTCGATGTTCTGTGAGTTTGTTAGTGTGACACAAATAACATCAAGACTTTGTGATGTTACTGAAGCCACTGCATTTATATTTATATTTATATCTTTGACATTTCCAGGACGGTCGTCCATCAATCAGACCAACTGAGGATTCTTCTGGTGTTTTAGGCAGAGTAGACGCTTCGATCATCTTGCACAAATGTTTTCCAGATAACAAGTTTATAACAATCTGAAGCGTCCATGTTTAAAGTCAGATTGCAGATGTTTACTGCCGTTCTGTCACATCTTTCATCAGTTTTGTTGTGAAGTGAAGATCAGCTGTTAACCTGTGGACGTCATGACAACAGATTTATATGACAGTGTGTGATTGGTTGAACAGTCCGTACATGTTGCTTCTGTTTTTAATCATGATTTCCAACCATGAAAACAAAGCATGAAGTCTGCAGGACGTCACACGGAGGAACTCCCTCCACAGGATGGAGGCATGAAGAGCTTTTTACACACATGCAAGAGAGGAAATAATCCACAACGAACAACTTCAGATCACCACTGAAACAAGTTTGAATCCATTTATATTTACACAACAGATATTTTACAAATTAAATTAAGTATTTTGAAGTAATTTTTGTTGTTCTGCAGCAACATTCACAAGTTAGAACAGCTCTGGTATCACATAGAGACCATCTGTAGTACCAGCTGTTCATAAGGGCTCAATGGAACAATTAGTGTTTACTCTGAAGAATTCAAAGAGCACAGCTGGAACACCTCTTCCTGTTAGTCTCCATATGAGCTTCACAGGCTTTGATACACACTTCTGAAATCAAATTTAATGCTTTTTAAGACCTCAACATGGAAAATTTAAACATCTTCCCACAGAAAAACAACTGCACATTAGCGATACGTATGAAACCAATATCAGGATATTTATAAAGGGTTGTGTTTGTTATTCAAAGTAAAAGAGTCCAGATGAGCCTGAGACTGAATCGAGACCTTTTCCAACACTGAGCTTCGACCGATTAAGCAGCAGACACTGAAGCAGTTTTTAATTCTGTTATTTCAGAGTTAATTCTGTTTGAAACCTCATGACTGCAGTTCTGACATTAGACAATGTGATACAAAGTCAGTCTGGTCCACTAAACTACAACTCCCAGCACATTACCTACTGCTTTATCTTCTTGTAACATTTACTGAAAAAAAAACATCTTCTGTCAACGTTAAATATTAATTTTAGTCTCAGATTTATTTTAATTTAAATGAAATATCAGTCAAACCTACGTCCTTGTTTCAGACACTGATGCTGCTTCACATGAGGCAAAAACAAGGAACAGAAGCATCCGAATACTTCAAATAATCTGCAGAGAAGAAGAAAAGCCACTGAAACTGGTGTGGTGCTGCGTTTACTGCCGGGTTGAATCCTGATCTCACACTCAGCAGACACTAAACTTTTAGTTACGGAGAGCGGAACGTGAAAAATATCAGCTGTCTCACTTATTAACGCTTTAATTTAAGACTACTTGTTCATGTGTGGACTCAGTAAACACACCATCAGTAGCGGATTGACGAGACCGAGTGCAATGCATTCTGGTTGTTATGGGATTTACAGTCTTTTTCCTCAGTTTTCTCTAGTCACAGGGCACCATTTTCAAAAATAATTGCACATTTATACAATATAGGTGACCTAGGTTGGAGAAATCATATCTACAGCAGTGAAATCTCCTTTTAACAAAAAAAAAAACAATTCATAAACTCGTATCTTCTGTTTTTACTGACTTTATGATTATTGACTCTTCATAAAAAATCTCTCTGAAAGTCCATCCTCTGGTTTGTAGAATATATTTCAAAGCTGGACAATTAATGGGACAAAAATAACAATTCAGCTGTTAATAATAATAATAATAATAACAGACAACAAGCTAACACTAATGTTAAAGCTGGAGTTGCAGGACGTCGGTTTACATCCAAGCCCTTGACAAACAAGTTCGCACAATACTGATTAAGCCAATTATCGCCAAGTAAATCTCTCTGGTATCTGGTGACATTATGACTGGACAGCTGGACCCGTTGCGGTGATAAGGCTTCAGTTAGCAGATTTTAGCTTGTCTTGACCCGCTAACTGTTAGCTCCCAAAGCTAAAAACAAGCCGGCTGTGCCAAACTCGGCACGCTGTCTGGACTGGGAAAACTTTAAAATGTGAGCGTGTGATGACTAAAATCTGTCACTTAGTTAAAATGTACAATCAAAACAACCAGGATCAATCAGGTACATATCATCACAGAAACACTTGTTATGGTCATTGAGACAACATACAATCCACTTCTATTAACAAAAACTAACATATTATGGTGGTTCAACTGAGACTTCCAGCAGTAAACTGATGATAATACATTGTCACAAGACTGACGAGATATATTTGTAAATATAAAATAATAATAAATAACATGATGTTAAAATAGAAAAGTGACCAAGTGATACATTAATTTACAATAACAGCAAGAACTGGCTAATAAAGGCAAGTGGAATCATTAACTCTGTCACATTTAAGATCACACTGCCCCTTCATCAGTAACTATAATATAATGACACTTTTTGACATTATATTGCATTTAATTGCAATATTGAACAAAAAAATATCAACAGAAAGGCTTTAAGCTCAGAGCTGACATTAGCTGGTTAGCTTGCAGCATCCTTGATTGTTTATCATTGAATAAAAAAATCTCACAAACATGTATCTGCTGTTTTTACTGAAATTATGACTCTTGACTCTTCATAATGCGACGATTTAGCTGCTAATAATAGCAAAGATCAATTCCGCACCTCTGAGGCAATTACAAATTCATTCAACACATTTTATTCAAACACACCATGAAACTAAAAAAATTCAAAATAAAAAATAAATAAAAAACCTTTCTGTCTATAGTTAACTCAGACTACCAAGGTGCATTTCAGAAACAGTCAATCACTGAGCTTAAAATTTGGTCACATATGCCACTAATGGCATATATGCTTATTCTTAAATGACTTCATAGCAATCAGTTTATAGAGAAGCTCAGGATAAAACAACACTGTTATTAAGACATTTAGAGGAGGCAGGGAGACACCTCTAAGCTGCCTCTAAAACATGTTCAACACGATGGTGAGTGACTGCGTTGATGGGTTTTTAGTGAATTCCCGTGAGCAAAAGTTTCCCCACATTGCTCACACCAGTAAGGTTTCTCTCCAGTGTGAATGCGTTGGTGGATTTGTAGATTACCAGGAGTACTGAAAGTTTTCCCACATTGGTCACAACTGTATGATCTCTCTCCGGTGTGGATGCGTTCGTGGGTTTTTAGATGACTATCTGTGGTAAAACCTTTCCCACACTGATCACACCAGTATGGTTTCTCTCCAGTATGTGTTCGTTGGTGGACTTTTAGATGATCATCTCTAGCGAAAGCTTTCCCACATTGATCACAGCAGTACGGTTTCTCTCCAGTGTGAATCCTTTCATGGACTTTTAGATTACTGTCTGAAGTGAAAGCTTTCCCACATTGGTTGCAACTGTACGGTTTCTCACCAGTATGAATGCGTTGATGGATTTTCAGATGGCTGCCTCTACTGAAAGCTTTCTGACATTGGTCACAGCTGTACGGTTTCTCTCCTGTATGAACATATTGGTGACGTTTTAGGGTTCTCTCATCAGTGAAACGTTTCCCACATTGGTCACATCTGTGCGGCTTCTCTCCTGTATGAATGCGTTGATGAGTTGTCAGATGACTCTCCTGAGTGAAACCTTTCCCACATTGGTCACAGCTATACGGTTTCTCTCCAGTGTGAACACTTCGATGGTTTTGTAGATTACCAAGAGCACTGAACGTTTTCTTACATTGGTCACAGCTATACGGTTTCTCTCCGGTATGAATGCGTTGGTGAATTTGTAGATTACCACGAGCACTGAAAGCTTTCCCACATTGGTCACAGCTATACGGTTTCTCTCCAGTGTGAATGCGTCCATGAGTTTGTAGGTTACAAAGAGCACCAAAAGTTTTCCCACATTGTTCACAACTGTAAGGTTTCTCTCCAGTGTGAATCCATTGATGGCTTTTCAGAGTGATTTCTCTAGCAAAAGCTTTCCCACATTGATCACAGCTGTATGGTTTCTGTCCAGTGTGAATCCGTTCATGGGTTTTTAGACTACTGTCTGTAGTGAAAACTTTCCCACATTTGTCACACCTGGGAAGTTTCTCTCCTGTGTGAACTTTCTGATGAATCTTTAAATATTTTGATGTCGTGAAGGATTTGTCACAGTGCTGACAGCGGTGGTGTTTGAGTCCCTTTCTTCCTGTTTGTTTCTATGGCAACAGACAAACACAGAGAAAGAGAGTCAGAGCATGTGAGATGACATGGTGGATCGAGTGATGTAATACCATAAATAATATTTAGATCTTGTCTGTGGAACATAACCCAGAGTGTTCCACTTGGACTAAAGCATTACTACCCAGCTACAGGGGCTAGTCGACAAACCCATTATTTATTTATTTTTAATAAATCTGTTATTTGTAGTTCTGTCACAGTACAACAAATGTGCTGAATTGTTGCACTGGAATCTATATTTGACAGAACCAAAGTTTCTTGTATAACACATTTTAGTTTAGATGTTTTCTCAACTAAAATGTGTTGCACAAGTAGCATCAAGTAAGCTGTAGTAAGCTAGATCGATATTGAAATATCATATCAATAAATTAGGTCTCTACTGGATTACTGTGTTGTAAAATGGCAGCAACAATAATGATGCTCTGTGGCAGAAAAACTGCTGTTTTACCATCATTGAGTTCTAACATTTTGTGATTGACAGCTAACCTAGGGACGTGTTTAAATATTTAGTTACTCAGAGTTATGTATCTCCGTGGTGCAAGCTTTTCTTTTAGTAATGTATAAATCACAACTGAGTCATAATTTACATTATGACTAACTCCTAAATTCCACCGGGTGCATGTGTGGCGCGTTCCGGCTCCGACACGGCTGCCGGAGCTGATCGCGGCCACTCTAGTCAATGTATCTGATTCCACCAGGCGCCGCAGTGTGTTTCAGAAGCGTCCCAGAAGCGGCTCTCTACTCCGCTGCGCTAAAGATAGACACCTCCTCTATTTTTTATGGAAGCCGCGTCAAGCAGCACAGAGCAGATCGAGCTGGGCAGGAAGTCAGACACAGAAACAGCATTGAGCATCCGGTCAATTTTCAAAATAAATCACCGCGTGCAGACTCCTGGTCGTATATCAACAATAAACACAATTAAAACAGACGAATAAAGAAACCATTTAACTACGTAGCCTAATTAACCATAGAAGAAGCACAAAAATCAAGGAAAATGACCAAATCAACTAAAGTTGAGCAAGTAAACAAAATTGGGCAGTTTAGTTGCCCTACTACTGCAGTAATTACGGTAGCCTTAAGGGACTTTATCAGCTTTGACTAGGCTGCTGTAATTACTGTAGTAGGAGTGCAACTGACTTTAAACGGCAGAAGGCTTCCCCGCAGTGAAGACACTCCGCTTCTGACACGCTCCCGGTGGAATAGGGCGCTGTGTAGAGGACGGAGCAAAACCACGTCGGAGCCGGAATGCGGTGCACACGCGCCCGGTGGAATCCCGGGGTAAGTTTGAACTTCCACACAGCTGGTGCAACAGGCTGCAGCAGTTTTTTGTTCTACTCTACAGCTACATGTGTTTGCTTGTAACAGGCTGATATCTACTCTATGACTGTCCAGATGCTCTCAGGAAACATCTGCAGAAGCCTCCAGCTGCTGGAGAAGTTAACCTATGTCACCAAAATGGCTAGAGCCAGACCTGCCCTCCAGACTCGTCCTCGTGTCTTTAGTCTCGTTATGAAGCCGGTTTTATCATGAAGTCCTGAACACTGACCTGTTTATCGGTGGTAGCAGAGGGTGAACCTGGTTCTTCTCTTTTAACAGGGTTGTTGGTGTGGTTCTCCGGGTTCTGGTTCTCCTCCATTCTGATCTTGTAGTGGTCCTGGTCGGTGAAATCCAGCAGGTCTCCTCTCTGACTGATGGACTGTTCTTCTTCTTCTTCCTGTTTTATGTCAGGTGGCAACCAGTGTTGAAGTAGACAAAACACGACAATTAAAGAACTCAAGCTTTAAGGAATTCTATGATCAGGTTTCGTAACTCAAAGACCTTCGTTGGAATAAAAAAGGTTTTCATGTAGTTTGTCTTCAAAAACAGCAGCAGTTGCATTTTTGATTTAATGACTAAATTATTCCTTTTTCAAGGCAAACATGAAGAATGCTGTAAACTTTTTACCATTCAAGAGACGAACAAACAAGCGCACAACACTCTAAACTTTGAGCGCTGCATGATGGACGATCTCCGGGGAAAACCCTGATGACGGGCATTTTTCTATTCATCAAGAAAATGTATCAATTAATCATGAAAATGATAAAAAGATTACTCAATGATGAAAATAATCACTTGTTCACTATTAAAATCTCTTTTGTCTGATCAACAGTCCAAATTATTTGACATGATATTCAGTTTACTATCACGTACGACACAAAAACTCTCACATCTGACAGTCAGCAGCCTGCACATTTTTGCTTTAATAAATGAATAAAATGGGTTTTTTTTAAACTTGTGAAGAGGATTTAAATGACGGGAGGAGCAGCGAGTTCAGTGAGAAACAGTCACTGCAGCTGTAATTATTACTGTAAAATGAGCCTCATACAGAGAGAGAGACTGGACTGGGAATATTTTCTGCTTTCTTTAGTCTCTGTGACAGTAAACTGAAGATCTTTGAGAAACACTGATCCACATTTTTCACTATTTTCTGATATTTTTCTGTTTGTTTATCTATTTATTTCATGTAGCATTTTATCATTTTCATTTGATTGTATTATCTTTTATTATCTTAACTACCCATCTATTATTGTTGTCTCATTCAATGAACTCTTTTTAATTATTTTGGTGAGCGTTAGTCTCCTAATCCATATTTACCATCCTGAACATTTATTTGTTACTTGTAAAGCACTTTGATTTGTATCTGACTTGTATCAAAGGTGTCATATAAATAAAGTTTGATTGATTGAATAGTTTTCCTTTTAAATAAATCTCTTCTAAAGACTGAAAACATCAAAGTAACCAATTAGCCTCTTAACTTCAGTCCGTTAGCATTAGCTCCTTTAAAACTACCGTCTAAGTCTGAAAAACTCAGCTCGAACAAAAAGTCAAGAAACAAACATGAACGTTCACAGTGAGCTAAAGCTAAAGCTACCGCTAACAGTCAGCTGCCCGAAGCTAACAGCTGCTAAAGAGCTAACTGGTTAGCAACGGTGCTAGCCCAGCATGCTAACGCAGGCGCAGTTCGGGCTCTGTTCGTGCTCGCTTCGGTTTAATGTGTTCATGGTGTGTTTTTACCTTCAGTCCTGCCGCTTGAAAGCTTAGAAACAAGCTCGTCTGTTAGCACAACATCCTCAAGTCCGAGATCACAGAAAACCAACGACACTTCCGGTTAGTTTCATTCCCTACAAGAGGGAAACAACCGGGCCGCGTGGTTTTAGGTTGTCACCGTTTAAGAGTCGAGGTTAGATTGTCCCCCTCCTGGCCGTTAGGCCGGGGCGAATTTATCTCAGTAACTGAAAACTTGAACGGGAATTATAGCTAACCGGAAGTCTCGTTGGTTCTCTGTGATGTCGGACTGACGGCGGGATAATTGTGTTGTTGCGCTAACAGACGAGCTTATTTCTCAGCTTTTAAGCGACAGGACTGCAGGTAAAAACACACCATGACCACATATAAGTGTCTGTTTTACGTTAAAAACCGAAGCGAGAACGAACAGAAGCGAAGAGAAGCCCGAACTGCGCCTGCGTTAGCATGCTTTGCTAGCTCCGATGCTAACTCGTTAGCTCATTAGCCGCTGTTAGCTCCGGACAGCTAACTGTTAGCGGTAGTTTTAGCTCACTGTTAACTTTAATGTTTGTTTCTTTACTTTTTGTTCCACCTGAGTTTGATATAATTCAGACTTAGACGGTAGTTTTAAAGGAGCTAATGCTAACGGAGCTGAAGCTAAGAGGCTAATGATGTTTTCAGTCTTCTAGTTTCTAGTCTGTAACTGACGATTATTTTCATTATTGATTCATCAAATCAGTTTACATTAATTCAGATGGGATCTCGAATCGCTACATGACATTTACGAGTCACATCCTTCCTTCATTAGTGGATTTTTGTGTGAAACAGCAGCGGAAACAGTTTCAAAAGAATCCACACAAACAGGTGGAGATTCACAAATATATTTACATCTAAAAACGCAGAGTTGACATACAAATGATGACATATGAGTGGTAAATCAGAGGCACAGATACAAACCACTCTGCATTTATTTGTGTATACTAATGAGACTTTTAAACCCCAGACATGTTTCCAGCAGCAGGACTAACGTCACTCCATCATTATTATATAATTCTATATAATCAGTCAGACTGAACTCTGTCTCGGGGTTACTTGTTTTACATGAATAAAATAATGTTAAGGGCTATTTACTAATGAAGGTTGCAGCTGTTTGGATTAAATGTTAATTAATTGTTAGATATATACAGCACCTCAAGTCTGATCTCATCATGTCCTTTAACGAAACTTTGCAACCGTTTGTTGAATAGACGGCGACACATCAGAGTGGGAGCTCCGTCATTTAAAATTAAATCTTTACTTTGTTTTATTTAATTTATCATTCAAGTAACTTGATCTGTTCCATGAGTTAATTTACTAATGTAGCCTATTATGATTTTGTGTCAAACATGTCATGTTAACATGATTTATAACGGGAAAGTGTCCAGCATATTTAATGTTAATGATCAATCAATAATCAATTGTTTACATGGCTGACTATTGATTAAAGAATATGCTTAAAATTTGCATCCTCAAAGAAACTGGACTGAACAAAAGAATTTAGTTTTCTTGTGTTTTTTTGTTTAAGGGGACAGAAAACTCTGGTTCACACTCCAACAACACAGCAGGTGTCAGTAATGCACCTCAACACTGGTTGCTACCCGACATAAAACAGGAAAAAGAAGAAGAAGAAGAACAGTCCATCAGTCAGAGAGGAGACCTGCTGGATTTCATAGACCAGGACCACTACAAGATCAGAATGGAGGAGAACCAGAACCCGGAGAACCACACCAACAACCCTGTTAAAAGAGAAGAACCAGGTTCACCCTCTGCTACCACCGATAAACAGGTCAGTGTTCAAGACTTCATGATAAAACCTTGGCAGGATATAGTTAATGAGATATATGAAACACTGTACAGATTTAAAAATATGAATAATATGATAACATTTATGTGGATACCAGCTCACAGAGGGATAAAGGGCAATGAAGTCATGGAAACACGAGGAGATCCTGGACACAGTGAGGTTAGTTAGAAGATCTTAACAAGGCTGAGGGTAGGACACACCAAACTACATAAAACACTGCACTTAATAGGCAAATAACCATCAGGATCATGTGACCACTGTCAAATAGAGGAATCAGTGCAGCAGATCATTTGTCACTGACAAAAACACTGTTGAACGAGAATCAATAAAGAGGAAAAGAGGGAAGCTTGAAGTGATCAAAAGAATTTAGTGTTCAGTGAAATGTTTTTGTTTCATTTTTAGGGACTGAGCCCAAAAGGCAGAGGACGACTGTAAAACAGTAGCCTAAGGGCGAGGACCCTCTTGTTTTTTGTGTGTTTGTTTCTTTCTTTATTATTACGCCACTTAAACCCTTAACTTGACCCCCTAAACATGCTCAAAAACTCACCAAATTTGGCACGCACATCAGGTCTGGTGAAAAATTTGATAAAATGTAAAAATTAACCCCTAAAGTGCCAAAATGTGCTCTCTAGCGCCACCTATGTAACTAAAATGGCCGCCACGGCCCGTAGGAATGTCGTAGAGAGATCAAACCAAAACTCAATTATTCGTCTCATCAAGACCTACAAATCATACACTGACACCCCTGCCCTGACCTAAATCCAACAGGAAGTCCGCAATTAGCCTTTCAAAATAAGACTTTGCCCCAATTTTGGCCTCCGAACAAACACTATCTCCTCCGAGGGCGTTAATGGTATCGACTTCAAACTTTAATACATGACTTATGACACTGTACTGAAAAAAGTTGTTAAAAACTTGAACGGTTTGGATTTTATAAGCCCCGAAAGTTGCAGTGCCACATCACACCTTACAATGTAAACCAATGGGGAGGCATGAACTTTGTGTCAAACAGAGGCTTCTGACGTCTAAACTATAAGTCTGACCACTTTTAAACCTGTATCAATGGATTCGCCACAAAATGTCCTACTAAAAAATATGATTTTTAATGTAAGATTTGGCCAAAGTCATGGGATTTATGAGGATATTTCACAAGAAGCGTTCTCTAAAATCCTCCTCTCCAACTGCACCTGGTGATGTCACTCCCTCAGTGCTGTGAAACATTCCGCAATACACACTCATTATAAAATCACAGGAGGAGCAAGAAAAGACTTTAAAACTCACACTCTAATATCTCAAAAACAATAGAAGATAGAAAAAACATGTAAATTCAAGATTTGCAGGTCAAAGTCTTGTGAATCATTTCAAGTCCAAATGAAGTTTGTGTGTAAAACTATGTGGAAGCAGTAAATGTTCAAAAAGGTGTGGGTTCGCTCACACTCTCCATTCAAATCAAACTTTGACCAGGTCATGTGGGTTAAAAGTCTTTCCTTTTCTAAAAATAGACTTGATGAAAATTAGGAAAATAATTTGTTTTACACACAAACTCATTAAGAGTTTTGTTTATTAATTGAAATTCAAGTGAATGGGCCCAAAACTTGCATGATTTTGATGACACAGGTGTGAGCAAGACAGACATGTCTCACCCTGCAGAAAATTCTCATCCTGTCAATCAGTCTTTCAAAATAAAAGCACACCACACTTGTAAGAAATATCTCTCATTTTTAAAAAGCAAAATGATTTGATCCCTACGGGCCAGAGTGCGAGGTCGCGACCAACGCTGCAGCTTTAATATTTATTTGTTTTTTCTTGTGTTTGTTTGTTTAAGGGGACAGAAAACTCTGGTTCACACTCCAACAACACAGCAGGTGTCAGTAATGCACCTCAACACTGGTTGCTACCCGACATAAAACAGGAGAAAGAAGAAGAAGAAGAACAGTCCATCAGTCAGAGAGGAGACCTGCTGGATTTCATAGACCAGGACCACTACAAGATCAAAATAGAGGAGAACCAGAACCCGGAGAACCACACCAACAACCCTGTTAAAAGAGAAGAACCAGGTTCACCCTCTGCTACCACCGATAAACAGGTCAGTGTTCAGGACTTCATGATAAAACCGGCTTCATAACGAGACTAAAGACACGAGGACGAGTCTGGAGGGTCCATGTATCATCTGTTCATTCTGTTGTTGGAGAGAGAGTCTGAAAAAAGGAAACTAAAACACTTCCAGGCTTTGTGTTCACTGAGTTTTTCAGATTTAAAAACTACAAAAATGCAAAAGTCAGGAGACTCAGCAGCCACGTTTCTCTTTTTAGTATAATCAGGTTAGGCTAACCCATTGTTGCTAACTTTGGAGCTAACTCCCTTCACTTTTCCAGCACTTGGGGAAACATTGAGAAGCTGCAGCATTTATTAACTGACACACTGTAGTCTGTACTGTACATTTACTGCCAGATTGACAACTTCCGGTTAACCTTTTCCTCTGCTCCGCTACGCACATACATATTACTCTCCTATTCCTAAAAAGCAGCTACGCTACCGAGAGTTTCCCAGGAAACTACACAGAGGTTGACTCAAGTTTTGGAACAGCGCTGCACAGAGACTCCCAAACAATATTGATTTCTGAATAAATGGATATTTGGTTTTATTTTTGGCATAAAAAAAACATTTTTAGGCCTGGCGGGAGGTTCTTGTGAGTGACCACTGTCAAATAGAAGAATCAGTGCAGTATTTAATTTGTCACTGCCAAAAAGAAACTGGACTGAACAAAAGAATTTAGTGGGTTTTTTTCAGTTTTATTTATTTCTTCTTGTTTGTTTGTTTAAGGGGACAGAAAACTCTGGTTCACACTCCAACAACACAGCAGGTGTCAGTAATGCACCTCAACACTGGTTGCTACCCGACATAAAACAGGAAAAAGAAGAAGAAGAAGAAGAACAGTCCATCAGTCAGAGAGAAGACCTGCTCGATTTCACCAACTCAGAGCATTGTACCAACAACCCTGTTAAAAGAGAAGAACCAGGTTCACCCTCTGCTACCACCGATAAACAGGTCAGTGTTCAGGACTTCATGATAAAACCGGCTTCATAACGAGACTAAAGACACGAGGATGAGTCTGGAGGGTCCGTGTATCATCTGTTCATTCTGTTGTTGGAGAGAAAGTCTGAAAAAAAGGAAACTAAAACACTTCAAGTTTTTCAGTTTTAAAAACTACAAAAAGCTCTCACCCCTAAATTCCACCGGGCTGTGACGCGGCTGCCGGAGCTGATCGCAGCCGCTCTCGTCAATGTATCCGATTCCACCGCCGGCGCGTTTCAGAAGCGTCTTAGAACTTAGAACAAGATCGTTCTCCACAGCACATCAGAAAACAACAGCAGAAGGATCCAGAGCAACAGATAGATGATAGGAAATATTGCATTGTACACTGTTACTGAGGAGCATGTATGGACCCTTTAACACATGCACTGCAACCCTGAAGCTATCCGGGGGGGTCGGGGGGGGGGGGACACGTGACGGACAGAAATATCCATATAATTGGATACAACTTATTGATGTCACCTGCTCACTGTATATTGGCAGCTGACAGTTCTAAAAATAGACATAATCCTAAACTGATGAGGATGTTGTTGTAGCAAGAAAAGTGATTCTTAACACTAGATCTCTAAAGACGGTCCCACACTGGATTACTGGTGTGAGGAAATAATGAAAATACTGGAAAGACTTAACATTTGCTCTGAATGATAATATGTGTGGATTTATTAAGATCTGGCTAACTGAAGGGACAGAGACTGGCTGTGACGTATGCTACCTCATGTCCAGTGTGGCTGGTTTGTGTCTGTGTAGAGTCCATGTTAGTGATTTGATACTTTTGCTGAGTTTTTTTTTTTCTTTTTCTATTTATTCAATTACTTTGGTTGAAAAATGTTGTTCTGTCAAATATGGATGCCAGTGCAACAATTTATTTTTAGATTTATTTTAAAAATGGATCATGCATTTCCCATAATGCAAATCTATAATAGCTTTGTTGACTAATAATAAAGAAAAGTCAGGGTCCAGTGTCCCCTTCTATGGACTAGCCCCTGCAGCCGCGTAGTAATACTTAAGTCCAACTTGAACACTGTGGGTTATGTTCCGCAGACATGATCTAAATGTTATTTATGGTTTTAGATCACGTGATCCACCACGTCATCTCACTGTCTCTCTTTGTGTTTTTCTGTTGCTGTAGGAACAAAATGGAAGAAAGCGACTCAAACGTCACTGCTGTCAGCACTGTGACAAAACCTTTACGACATCAGCTTATTTAAAGATTCATCAGAGAGCTCACACAGGAGAGAAACTTCACGGCTGTGACCAATGTGGGAAAGCTTTCACTGCAGAACGTACTCTAAAAATCCATCAACGTATTCATACTGGAGAGAAACCGTACAACTGTGACCAATGTGGGAAAGCGTTCACCCAAGAGAGTCATCTAAAATGCCATGAACGCATTCACACTGGAGAGAAACCGTACAGCTGTGACCACTGTGGGCAAGATTTCAAGACAGGCACTGCCCTGAAAAATCACCTACGCATTCACACTGGAGAGAAACCATATAGCTGTGATCTCTGTGGGAATGCGTTTACTCGTCTTTGTAATCTACAAAGGCATCAGCGCATTCACACTGGAGAAAAACCATATAGCTGTGATCAATGTGGGAAAACTTTCACACAAGATGGTGATCTGAAAAGGCACCAGCGTCTCCACACTGGAGAGAAACCATACAGCTGTAATCAGTGTGGGAAAACTTTTAATCAAGAGAGTCATCTAAAACTCCATCTACATGTTCACACTGGAGAGAAACCATACTGGTGTGAGCAATGTGGGAAAGCTTTCACCACAAATAGCGATCTAAAAAAACACCAACGCATTCACACTGGAGCAAAACTCTGCTGTTGTGACCAGTGTGGGAAGGCTTTCACTAGACATGGTCACCAAAACATTTACACTGGAGAGAAACCGTACAGCTGTGACCAATGTGGGAAAACTTTCACTGCAAACAGTAATCTAAATAAACTTTGACACATTTCACACTGGATAGAAACTGTACTGTTGTGTGCAACTTGGGAAAACTTTTGCTCATGGGAATTTAAAAATCTACTAACACAGTCACTCAGCATCATGTTGAACTGTCCCCATGCGGTGTCCTCCTGCGTCCTCTCCTTGCCTTAATAACTGTTGTTCTATTCTGAGCCTCTCTACAAACTGAGGGTTATGAAAAGTAACTTTAGAGTCAGCTTTTATGCCATTAGCAGCACACATGATCAAATTTTAAGCTATGTGATTGTCTGTTTCTGATGAAATGCAACTTGGTAGTCTTATTGAACTTCTACTCTGAATATTTTTAGAGCCCGAGCAAAAAAGTGCCAGGGGGCTTAATGGTCCCTGGCACTGAAAGTGTGAGGAACCAATTGTTCTTATAGAGATTATTAGGACCCGAGCACAAAAGTGCCAGGGCCCAATGGACCCCGGTATTCTTCACCGAGAGAAGAGGTGTTCCCGTTAGGGTTGCAATTTACGTTGAAGTTTATTTAATGTTTATGAAAATGAACTTGCTGTTCAGTTGGATCAACGTGCTTCTCCTGGCCTCTCCCTCCTAGATAGAGAGGTGAAGTCTCTGTTTTATGCTGATGACAGTAGACAGATCCAAACTAAGTGCAGGTTGTACTGCTGGGGAGGGGATATGACGCCATTGACAGGCGGACCATTACCTTGGTTAAAATTACGGATTGTTCTGGGTTTGAACATTGTTGGAGACGTTTGGGATAATGTAATTTAACAAAATATATAATAAAGGTCTAGTTGTTTTTAGACATTATAACGTGGAAAAGTCATATATTATACCTTTCAGTGGCATGACTGACTTTAAAAGCGATAAAGAGAAGACGGGCAAGAAAAAAGAGTTTTAAAACAACACTCCCCGTCAATGAATCAGCGTGTTACAATCAGTATGAAAAGCAGTTTATAATAACAAAAAGCCATATGTCTATTTTGTTTGCTAGAAAAAAAAGCAGAAATCCATTTGGACTTATTTGGCAAACCCTGCAAATTTGTGGCCTCGTTACCTGTGCTGCCTAATGGTTGTGTGACTGACAAGCACGTGCAGTGTTTCCCACAGGAAACTGTAAGACTAGGGTGGGTGGACCTCGGACCCTCTAAGGGGGTCCAGGCGTATGCTCATCTAGAAAGAAATTTTGTACACTTTAACATTAAATGCATCAATCTGGCACACTTTGAGAGCGAAATTAATAGGCAAGATCTATGAAGAACATTGAAGAACTTGAATGGTAGAATCGGTATGGGCTGATAAAGGCTTTAAAATGAAATATCGGCCTGAAATAAACATTTCTGCCCTTATGATAGGCCGATTTGTTGCTAACCACACTGGGCGGCAGCAGAGGAGTCTGGTTCAAAATGAGTCCAGTCGACTTCACTGCACTCAGCACGGAAACCATAATGAGCCATTTGTTTCCAATACAGCTAGTTTTGCTCTTAGAGAACATTAAGACAAGATTTTAACATTTATAGTCAGTCATGCTGTTGTCCTCTGTTGTAAACCTACACTTGAACAGACAATATTGAACTGTTTTGTGTTTTTTTTTGATTGAATGAAATACACTTGTAAGCACTCTATCTTTCAAGAATTCCTCTCCTTATCGGTTTAATAATACATACTGAAGTTGCAGCTTTGTGTTAACTCAGAGCTGTGATGGTTAGCTGGTTAGCTGGTTAGCTTGGCTGCTAGTAGCTAAAGCTACCTGTATACAGCCGCAGCAGGGCTTTGGTGTTGGCAGCTGAGTGAAAACTGAATCATTTCACAACTCACCTTCAGACAAACCCGACAACAAAATCAAAAGGAGTGAGAGATGCTTTGCTGAGTAATAATATTTATGAAACTGTGGCGGGCTGCCACAGTCTAACAGTCTAGGTAATAAATGGGAAAGCAGCGGGTGACAGTTATCTTTCGCTTTCATGACGTTGGCTCTGCTAAATTGGATGAAAGGCAACTCTGGAAAAAAAAACCCAGTAAGAAAGTAGTCGGCCAGAAATGTTTTAATGTCCGGCCATCAGCAAAGAGCTGATGCTCATGGAAAACTCTGTCTGGGCCAGCAAGGGTCCGAGGAAAGTTCTAGACTTGTATAAAGATAAGATTTTTATGATATTTGAAGAACCTGAGGTGAACTATATTCCCTAAAAAATAATTTTGTAAGTATTTACAGCTAAGGAGCTTCCTCACAGCTGCTCATAACCAAAGTCTAAGACAATCCTCTGTCCACTCTAGAAAGTAAGATTTCAACACATAATGGTAATGGTAAGGGCAGAGTTTCAGCTCTATACAACATGCTAGTGTCTGGTTCAGTCCTATCATCTGTGCACAAACCGAATTCTTGGAGGGAAGATACCCAGGAGGATATATCACTGGACGAGTGGAATAGCATCTTTACTGAGGCTCAGACACAGACTGTGAACACTCAGCTATCACTTTTACAACACAACTGGTTAATGTGGATATATGTAAATCCTGCTAAGTGAAATAAGTTTAATAGAACAAATCTAGATATGTGCTACAATCACTGTAGAAGGACTCTGTTTCACTGTGGGACTGTGAAAAAGACGTTTGGAAGGCGGTATCCCATCTGATATCTCAAATAGTGTCAGTAAATTTGCCTCTCCATCCCAAAGTGTATATTCTGGGGCTATAACCATCCAATCCGTATCTAAAGAACAATTTACAAGCACTTTTGAAGATAGATATGCAAGAAAAGTGTATGATAGTTCTTGGCAGAAAAGCGTGAACAGGCCTAGAATTGGCCATTGGCTCAGGGAAATGTCCTCTTGCCTGACTGTGGAATAGATAACATATATAATCAAGGATAAACAAGACACTTGTAAAAAGGTTTGGGGACCATTTTTGGATTTAGTTAACTAAAGTCATGTGGGTAAAATACTGGCTAATGAGGGGAATTCTGGGTAATTTGCTTTGGACACTATTTCATTTTTTATTTGGTTTGTCTTATACTGACGTTTTGATGCGACAGAGTTAATGAGTCCACTTGCCATTACTAGCCAATTCCTGCTGTTATTACTGTCAATCAAATGTACTGTTGGTGCTTTCTATTTGAATATCATGTTATTTACTATAATATTTTGTTAATCTTGTGATAATGTATTATTATTAGTTTACCACTGGGACTGGTGTGTTGTGTGTAACATGAGCGCCCACTGCTGGGCTCCAAACTCCATTACCAGTTTGCTGTTTCCTGTCCCTGTTAAAAACACCAAACTGTGTCTTTGGTCGCTTGATCTTATCTTCATATTAAATCTTCTTTGTGTAACTCACTAACCAGCAGTTGGCTCAGTTATTTCTTTCTTTATTTTAGTGTTTTCTGGACTTTGTTACCATGAAATTGACTGTGTGAGACCTGATGATATCATTTTGTAATTACCAGAATAAATGCCTGTTTCAAGCCAAAAGTGAAGGTTTGTGCCTCATTCATCAGACTTTGCAGTAGAGTGATGAAGGTAGATTGTTGTGTGATAACTATATGAAATGATTCCTTGTTTCTTGGTTTTGATGTTTCTTTTTTGAGAACATCCAAATGTTGCTTAAAAGTCTGGTATTCTCTACCGCAGAGAGTGGCCAGAACCCCGATTCAATGAGGTGGCTGAGACACATCTGTAGGAATTTGTGAACTCAAATGGTTTTATGATTTTAAGAGGGAATTATGAATCATTATTGTTAATGGTTCAAATATGAAATTATTCATCCATTGACACAATTCATATTAAGTATGCAGTATGCAGAGTGGGTATAATAATAAGGAAAAGCACAAAAACACCAACAAGTTCACTTTTAGTTACACACACATTTATTACTAAACAACACAACTACAACAGATTACAAACACGACACGAAGGAAAGGAGAAGCTGGTAAACAAGGCTAAGTTTTCTATTATGTAGCCTAGTTTGGTGTGAGAGACCTGATAGATGAGATGTGACCTGAGAAGCAGCGAGTCAAATCAAGGGTACAACAGTTTTTTTCTGAATTCCCAATTGAAGTTACCAATTATGAAAGCATCAGGTTACAGCAAGGTAACAGAGATTTTGTAGAAACAACGTTTGCTCCCTGGAGTTGCCTCTTTGCAGAGTATGGAGCTGGAAGTGCTGTGGTGAGTAGGCTGGAGTCTGGATCTGGATAGTTCCAAGTGGAGGAGAGCTGCTGGTTTAGGCTCTCCTGGTTTTGATTGTTAACTCATGACTCATGTTTTCCAACTCACACTTCTAACTAGCATTATCTTTCAGGTAAGAGACAATTATAAAGTTTTGGTCTGCCTGCCCAGAGAGGCATCTTGGCCAATCAAAGGGATTGTCCGTGGACAGGCGAGACTTTGAGCTTGTTTGAACAGGTTTAATTGCAGGTAAGATGAGATGTGCAAACAGGATCAACCGCTCACAGCGTTTCTGGATTCACGTCCGCAGAAAAGAAACTTACTGCACCTGAATAATATACATTTGAAAATAAAAAATATATTCAATTCTTATAAAATATTTTCTTTTGTTCATGGGACACTTTTGTGGGGAAAAATTCTGCAACAGCAACAAAAACTTCACATACAGGATGAACTAAATGTTTTCTGTCATCAGATACTGATGTGTTTAAAGCAAAGAGAAGATGGACTGTTTTAAGATATTATTATTATAATTAAACAAGTAAATACAAGTAAACTATTGTTTTTATTTTACTTTATTATCAAAGTGCTTTTATTTAGACTAAGACTGAAGACATTTAATCTGTCTCACATCATTAATTTTGATCTGTACACAGAATTCTGTATGTTGCATTTTTCTGCACAACGTTCATTCAACTCATTTACAGACATGTTTCTATAAAGCAACTTACTGAATAGACAATGCTATGTTATAACTAAGAGGGATAAGGGAAATTTTTATTAGATGACACCATACAGAACTATTATGTAACTACATGTGCAAATTACAGGCGGGTGGAACAACAGCCTGAGTTTGGTTCTGTTTCAGAGCATTTTCTGCCGTCTAATGGTCCACTGTCAAGTTTCTCTGGGGGAACACTGGAAATTTAACAGGCCAAGATGAGACGTCTCCTTGTCTGCTGTGGACATGTAATCCGTAGTACCGCTGATGACTGTGACACCATCTCCTCTCCATTTGAGGACGTCTGTAGTGTGATACTGGACCACAGTTGCCTGCCAACTCACTTCAGGGGTCTGACGGAGAATGCACTGGTGTATGTAGGAGGGTTTGTTGTTTGACAGGTGATGAAGCAGCTTTCATGCAATGTGTGCAGAAACAGTTTGGTGTCTGATGTTGTACCAGCATCATTTTCTGAACGTTAACACCTAGCCACCTACCTTGAAGAACAATGGAGGTCTAATGATTCCATCTGTAGGTATTATCAAGGTGATCTGCTCAGCAGAGCACTTCATTCAACAAACCACAAACATTTCATCAGCAGCTCATCAGTGAAGCGTTTCTCTTGTCAGTCACATGATGGTCCAACGTAGGTTCAGAGGATGTGTTCAATCTTGGTGACCATATTATTGAAACTCAGGACGACTTGGATAATCATCACTTTTGCATCCACTCATTAGTTGTCAGCAACTTCCACAAGTTGAAGCAGTACCACATTTCCAAACTTCACACTGCAATTACAAAGTGGCAGCTTGAGAAAGACGCTTTGTAAAACTGTTTCAAGGACATTAATCCTTAGAACAAAAGGTGTTCACATGTTGCTGAGAAGTGTGAGATAGAGAGAAACTGAGTTTGTCCAAGACAGCGAACAACTTTGACTCTTACCTAGTTGCTCTTGAGCTCAATTATTTAGTGTTTACATATGACTGTGCTGTATATCTGAAGATTGGTCTTGACGCACTACATCGTATGCAGTAGGGATGTGCAGAGAGCCCAGTATATGTATTTATATCTATATTTGTTGAGGCAGCAAAATTATTTATATTTGTATTCAAATAAAAGTGGAAAAGTTTTTCTTATGCTTTTAATTAATTAATAATTTAATTTTAAAATAGAAGTACAAACTTGTTTTCAGGACTACAACTTGTCGTTTTATTTTTGGCATTTGAGGTTCAGCTTATGGTGACATTAATATTTCATACTATTATATATATTATATATATATTATATTTTGTACATTAACATGTAACTTCAACATTTACAGACTTGTTAGACACATTTATTAACAGCAACTTCAGTGTCTAATGTTCTTTAATTCATGAGGTTTTGCTGTTAAACACTTTACATAAGTGTTGAACTTTACTCTGATGTTTAATATAAAGAATATATATGTTAAACTTACTTCATTATAGTTTTCTCTTTAGCTTTATCTCCAATATAACTGAATAGATCCTCCTTCCATTTGTTGTTATATGAAATATCAGACATGAGTTGCAGTAGCAGTATCATTACTATGAATATTAGTATTAAAAGTGTTGAACTAGCAGCAGTTCTAGTAGCTCTAGAAGCAGTACTGCATCAGTCACAGTACTTGCAGTAATAATAAGAATATATTCTTCTTCTCCAGAGAGCGATCCAGCTGCAGTGCACTCAGCAGATGTCATTTATGGACAAATATTCATCAGAACTGAGTGAATTTGCCGCAGTGTGGGAATTTGATGAATACGATGTATTTACTCACTATTTGATTGACAGAAGTGGTGCGTTTGGCTTGGACTTGGATTCCAGTGAACACAGTGGGCTTGTGGGCTGGTCTGTGTTCAAAGTCACTCCCTGATTCACTCATTCACCACTCAGCACATAACATGCACTCAGTAGTTTATAGTTTGCAGTGAACTGAGACTGAGACAGTCATTAATAACTGTTGAAATTGTCACATTAAAATCAACATTTGCATTTCAGTGTTGTCCAGCAGAGTGCAGCATACACCTTCTAGTTTTCATGAGGAGCTGCAGGAGAGCTTTGTCTTTTTTTTGAGAGGCAGACGCATCATCAAGGCCAAAATAAAAAATATATAATCAGAGTTTATGGGTGCTGAGACCATGCCCCTAGGAACAGTGAAATGACTCAAAGTCTAAAGGAGCCACATGATTAAATTATTTCATCTCATTCAAGCAATCAAGGAGCCAACTGGAAGTCTGCCAGCTCGGCCAGTGAAGGTCTCAGACACACTGGAGAAGAACTCTAACATGCTCTATGGGTTAACATCTGGACATCTTTTAAGCTCCAGATGTGGAATCTGAGCTAATTTCAGGATTCATTTGATGTCTGTCAGCTGTAGGTTTTTATTTTCTGGCTGTTTTAGATGTAATTTTATTATCAGCTTCATACTGTTCTGTTATTAACTAATACTTTATCAACTTAAGTATTAGTTGATAATGATGTTTAGACATTCACAGCACTTCAAGGTTCAGGAAAGATGTTGGTTAAACATTAAAAAGTAAACACTGACTTCACTGGCATTCATGTGCTGTCGGAATAATTGGAAGAATGGGTTTCTGACCTCAGGTTGAAACAACAACTCGGAAAGTTTGGTACACAACTTGCTGAAAGTTTGTCTACGCAGAAACATGATGGATGAAAGTAAATGTTTGGTTGATGGCAAGAAACTTTTACTAATTCACATATTTCACATCAATTTTTTGCTCACGTGTAACTTGTAATATGGTTTTAGGTTGTAACTGTGTCCATGTAAAGTTATGTATTGGCATTAATGCTGATAACAAGTCAGCATTAGTGGTTTGGTTTAGTGGTTTTAGGGAATGTACTGGTGCAGCAACAAGGTTGGGACAAAATTCAACACATCTTCTTAGTAACGTCCATGTTGTTTCCACATCACAACCTAAAAGCTCATAAACACACTGAAGTGAAAGAATGACTTCATCCGAGGAGCACATGAACGCAGCAACAAAGGTGTCAGGTGTCAAAGTCATGTGACTTGTTGTGACAAATCACTCCCCCAGGACTTCCTCTTCCTGCTTATGACATTTCACCTCCTCTGAACTGTGAGTCGGAGGGATCAACAAAGTTTTCTCTTTTTTTATCTCCTTTTATCTCATGTGCTGCATTCATGGCTGCTGAGTCCTCTGAACCGTTACACACACACACACACACAGAAAGATAAAAAGTGTCCTTTCAGCAGAGTTGTTTCATTTTGATGATGGAGACTTTTGCATATTATAAAACTTAACACTGAAAACAAAGTTTTGCAGGTAATTGATCAGATAAGAACACATTACCAGATGGTGGCGCTAGATGAACTCTGCACTGAGTGTTTTATTAAACCTGCACAGCTGATTCACAGTGCAAATTCACAGTGCAGTTAATATATTATATATTACAAGTTCAGAATGAAGCTCTGGGTACAAACTGATGCAACACATTTATTCACAGGGGTTAACTGAATAAATGTGTTGTGCAAAACTGTGCAAAAATATTTGAAATAGTTGTCAGCATGTTATTCATATCATTGTGGTGTTAACTCAGCTTGCATCAGCTCTATTATCTCTGAACTGTGAACTTTAATAACTTTAGCTTACAGTCCTGCTTTAAAGTTCTCAATGAACTTCACTTACTTCAAACATCCCATAAACAACACTACAAATACCTGCATCTGCACCTGAACATTTCCGACACAATACAGAAACAATAGATCATACACATTGAAAACATCACGTTATAACAGTGTTTACAGTATAAACTACTGTAGACAGTCTAACATTGGCTGGAAAGCACAATAAAACTCACTTTCCAGTCTGCATCTCTACAGACTCACAGCAATAATCTCACTCTTACACACTCTGAACACAAATAACATTACTTACATGACACAGTAAAATGCTAATAAACAAAACTGAAGTGAAAATGAAATAAACTAGTTTTTATCACTTGCATTAGTAGAATAGCTGCAGCTCTAATTATGAAGGGATCCTCTAATGCTCAATATGAACAGGAGGAATGATTACAGCAAGAAAAACATGTTTACTGATGAAAGTCTGACCTTTTAGACCTGGTTCCAGTTCAGAACATGTTGCTGCTGTAAAAGCTTCAGGACACAAAGATTCAGGAGTTCAGAGATCTGAGACCTTTCAGACCTGCTGGGGGACAGGTGCTCCATAATGAACTTGTTGGTCAGGACGTTGTCTACATTTTCTATAAATCACAAAACCAACAATAACAGCAACAACAAGCACAGCAGCAACAGGCAGACCAACTGTTAGTCCTCCATCCTTGTGTCCTTCAGTCTGACCTGCAGAGCAGAAACAGGTGTGAGGTATCAGCTGTCAGGTAGGTGATGACTCACCTCTACAAACTCTACAAACTCACCTGAGTCAGTAACTGTCAGATTGATGGTGTTCATGAGCTCAAATCCTTTGCTGTTCATTGAAACAATACACTCGTATCTTCCAGTGTCGTTGATGATGACGTTCTTCAGAATCACAGAAACGTTTCCGTCCTTCATCTCTGGATCTCTCAGCTGCACTCGACCACGAAAAGATGGATGCTGGTAGTTTTCATATAGTCGGTCATCTCTGAAGAAGAAGACGTAACCATCTGTGTCCGGGTTTAGGTCAGGTCTGCTCCACTTTAACGCTGTGATGGTTGCACCTCTGGGACTCTGACACTGAAGAGGGACATCATCTCCAGGCTTTACTGTTATCTCTGAAAGATTCCAACAAAAACAGGAAATTCACAGAAAAGTTAGTAATACAACTCTCTCTGTGTGTATGTGTATATGTATACATATATATATATATATATATATATATATATATATGTGTGTGTGTGTGTGTGTGTGTGTGTAAAGAAAAACTTTACTTAATAGGATAACTTTCACATAATAACGATGTCATCATAATAACTGAAGTGATTTCAGTTGGTTTCAGTGAATTTGGTGAAATATGGTGTTTGAGGAGAACATCATTTATTACATGATTAATTATTACATGTTTAATGTAACATAATACATGTTGTTCCTTCATATGAAAGTCTGTCATGTTTCTGTCGATGCAATAAAAGGAAAAATGTGTCACAACTCTTTGTCCTGACAGTTATAAACAAACAACACAATTAGATAATAAATCATTATAAATGATATAAGATATAAAAACTATAAAAATAATTAATGCGTTCATATCTGAGTAGATTTGAACCATATTTTCAGTTTGATTTTAAAATGCTGGATGCAGCACAGGGAGAGGTTTCCAAATATCTGCTGCTCTCTAAAACAGTCGAGTTTAACAAAGTGGCTTAAAGAAGGAAAAGCTGCTCCAAGAATCTGAGACACAAGTACCATCTAAAACTGATCAATAACTGATATCTATCAATGATATGATGGAGAGATGGGGTTGGGAGCAATTTGTAACACAACAGCTAGAGTTTAATATAAAACATTAACAACCACTGCTATTAATATATACAGTATGTACATGTATATACTTATATTTTTAATTAAGTTACTATCAACAATAAATTGACAAATCATTACTGTTTATATTTTATGACATAAATATTGTTTAAAAATATAAATGAAAAAAATATAATTTAGACAGCCTTCTCATTCCAAAAGAGCATTTTCATTTTTCAGCATGATCACCATGACAACCGCTGTGTGAATTTCACCAATCAACACCTATTTTTATTCATATTTAGCAGTAACACAATAACAGCGGATGTAATTATCTGTGTTCATGATGTCACCTGCACAGCTGCTCACACTGTTAAAGATACTCAACTGATATTTATTCTGAGCTTTAACAGTTAACTGACAGAAACAAATCTTCATCAGAGCCTTGATAGAACCAGAGATGCACCGACACTGATATCAGATATCAGATATCGGTCCCATACTGACTCAAATAGCTGGATCAGGTATTAGTGACAATAGACCAATCTGGTATCAGATACCATTATTATAATAAGTAACAATTCAGTAAATTTATATCTATGTATTTATTTGTTACATTTTGTTTTACAAAGTTAGGAAAGTTATGTTTAAGTCAAGTCAGATGTTGCCTTAAACATCAAGAATGATTCCAGTCTCTTCCACACAGTGATGCATACAGCTTATTGATTAAACACTGGTATCAGGTCAGTGATCGGTATCGACCGACACCCAAAGTCCAGATATTGGTATCAGGAATGAACAACATACTGACAGCCCCTCTCATATTATACTGATGGATAAAGTCATGACTGAGAAATATAATATAATGTAGTAAGAATGTAAAACATGAAATGTTACAGTGACGTTAATGTAAAATAAGTTTACTGTCTGAATATATGACGCAGGACTTGAAGGTAAAAAGTAACTGAGCTATATATTTAATCATAATTAACTTGTTTATTGCGTATTTTGAATGATTGAGTATCTCTGCTTGTTGGTTCAGTTTTGCAGGTTCTTTGCTTTCATTTTTCACACAGTTGTTGAACAATATGTCATATTTCCTGCTGCTTTCATGACACAGAACAGAATCATAACCAATAACTAAAGGAAGTCATGTGATCCTGTTCAATGCTGTATTCTGTAATGTGTTTCCTGTCTGTCCTGCAGAGGGATCCTCCTCTGTTGGAGTTTTTCTTCATTTGAATGGAAGATCAGATAACAGAGGATGCTGTATTACTGTACTGACTGTAAAACCCTCTGAGACTGATCTGTGATGTGTGATATTGGACTGAACACAACTTATAAACTAGTAACTATGGTAACAAACTGATCTGATATAAATAATCAATAAGGTTATTTAAGGGATGATAACTGGTCCTCACTTCAGTGACGATGCCAAACACCATCAAACCAAAAGAAGAGCAACAATAACTTGAAGACAGCAGCAGCCTAATGTCTGTCTGCGAGGAAATATGTGAATAATATGAAATCTAATATTGTTATGATCTTCATCTCCCGACATAAACCTCCATAATGACTGATCATATTCACTTGACAAAAATGAGGAAATGAAACAGTGTGTCTGCGCCGCCATCAGCCGCCATTAGCCTCTGCATGAGGGAGGAAACAGAGTCTGAAACCTGCCAGCGAGCAGAATGAAAGTTGTTTTTCCAGCACAGTAACTTTAACCTTCAGCTGAACCAGTTACAGAGTTTTCAGTTAGTAGTGAATCACACACAACTTACCTGTAGAGACAGAAAAGGACAGGAAACAAGCGAGGAGACACAAAGAGAAAGTCAACGTAGGCATTTCTCTCTTCTTCTTCTATAGTATTTGTTGGCTGTTAGTTTCCGGCATTGAGGAAGTCCAGACCAGTTACGCTTGAAGACTATTCGACAGTTAGAAGTTGGTAAGTGGACCTTGATCTCTGATTATTTTGTCGTGTTGCTACCAGTAGCTACAGTTGCCGCCTGACTGATTACTTTCGTTTTCTTTGTGCGCATGAACTTCTTATTGAGAAAGCGTCATGACGTCACGTCTCCTCTGCTACGCGCTGTGACAGAGGAATGATAGTAAAGATCAGAAACATTTCCATGTTTATGATGTCGTGAAACAACTCAAGACAGTTGTATGATTACAGTGTTGACTGAATGAGGGTTAAGTTACTGAACACTGGCAACATCATTGATCCTGTTGCTGTAGGACATGAGTCTGACATATCAAAGAGTCTATTCATAAAACCACAAATTAGACAACTTTAAATCATCAAATTAGAGGCCTTTTAACAACAAATAATGATACAAATAACCCGGTATAACTTAGATTCAAAATAAACAGGATGCATAATGGTGTTGAGAGTATTTAAAGAGGCTATGAAAAGGAAAATACATATTGTTTCAACTTTATGCTGATTTATATCTTGTGAGTATTACTATTAGTCCATTTTAATTTTTTTCCAGCTGGGGTATGTGTGTATGACAGTGTCTGTTGATTGACAGCAGGTGGGGGCGTGTCGGTGTCTGTTGATTGACAGCAGCTGGGGGTGTGTCGGTGTCTGTTGATTGACAGCAGCTGGGGGCGTGTCGGTGCCTGTTGATTGACAGCAGGTGGGGGTGTGTCGGTGTCTGTTGATTGACAGCAGGTGGGGGCGTGTCGGTGTCTGTTGATTGACAGCAGCTGGGGGTGTGTCGGTGCCTGTTGATTGACAGCAGGTGGGGGTGTGTCGGTGCCTGTTGATTGACAGCAGGTGGGGGTGTGTCGGAGTCTGTTGATTGACAGCAGGTGGGGGCGTGTCGGTGTCTGTTGATTGACAGCAGGTGGGGGCGTGTCGGTGTCTGTTGATTGACAGCAGGTGGGGGCGTGTCGGTGTCTGTTGATTGACAGCAGGTGGGAGTGTGTCGGAGTCTGTTGATTGACAGCAGGTGGGGGCGTGTTGGTGTCTGTTGATTGACAGCAGGTGGGGGTGTGTCGGTGTCTGTTGATTGACAGCAGGTGGGGGCGTGTCGGTGTCTGTTGAAATCACACAGGAGAAGCCCACACAGCCGAGAAGGTTCCCCAGTGGAGTTCCTCTGACAGGGAAGTCCCTGCTCCTCCAGGGGAGCAGGACCGTGTCACAAGTTCTTTCTTTCCTTCTTTGGATGGAGGTTAAAGGAGTTGAAACAGCCATGTAGGGGACAAGCTCTCATCGGGCCCAAGGGAACCACCACTGGTGCTGCTGCCGTCATCAACAACAGCTTTGAAAGCTGTGAACAGTCATGAGGTGCGTTAGATGGAAATGACTCAAAGTGTTCACTTCACTGTCTGATGACACAGTAGTTTTATATTATCTATCACTTCTGTCACCTATGAGACAAAAATCACCTTCAATTCTCATATAAAAGCTGATAATCAAATAATAGAGCAGGTATAACCAGCACAAACAAATCATGATTGTTGTTAATAAAGATCAGGTTGAAAAAAACAACAACAAAACAATAAAACCGTTAAAATGAAACATTGAGTAATGACAGTTTGCACAGTAATAATTCCTTCAGTACAACATCAGTCATGTTATATTCACTCTGCTGCTCTTCCTTCCTCTTTTTAACTCAAGAAATATTCTTTTTAATAATTTATTAATGCAGCCATTCCTCTGGGCCATTATTCTTGGTCAATTTTATTCTACTGTTCATGAAACTCAACTCAACACTTCCTCTACATTTTTCATTTTAAAAGCCTCCCAATAAAGGGAAGGCTGTAAGACTTTTAATGTGAAAAATCAGCAGGAAGTTTTGAGTTTTATTTATGTTAGCTTAACGTTGTTTGAGAGAAACAGCAAAGTGGAAAGACAGAAATAATGAATGAGTGAGACTGTTGTTTAAATTGAATTATTGCTATGGAAGAGGACATTATACTGATCTCTTTATGACATCAGGTAAACATGGAGGAAGTGTTCAGTTTGTATTAACAGCAAATTAAAACAGGAGCAGATCAGAAAACATGGAGGCTTCATACAGATATTTGATCAGCCTGGTCCTCTGCAGTTGATGTAAATAAGACTTCAGACACTATTTGAGGATTTAAACTAGTTAAATAGTATCAATCATTGATGGTTCATCTCTGCGCTAATAATATAAACTGCTATAAATGAGCTGTTTCCTGCTAACTGCTGGAGAGTAAACCACGCAGCAGCAAACTCACCTACAAAGGAAGGAAGTTGGGTTTAACTGCTGTGACCAAACTAAGTTGTTCTCACATCACCGAGAGGCAGAATGGACCAAACATCTCTTCAGTGTCTGCTCTGTAAGTACAATCTGTACTGTCCACATTTAAATGATTATACTTATAGCAGTCAGCTGAGTTATAGGAGAGTGGTGGTGAGATACACAGTCATTTATGATACATGTATCACTGTAGAAACTGAGATGAAGAAATCCAAAAATATAATTATAAACTGTGTATATAGAGTCTGAATAGGATCTTACATTGATACCTTTAATTAGTTGGTTTGTATGACAACATGAACAGTAAAATGTTTTTGTGGGGATTTTAATTGACTTGTTAAACCCACACAAACACAAAACAACAGAGTTCATTAATTCATGTTCAGTATGAGTCTAAATCCCTAAATTACATGACTAAGCAGGAAAACAACACAGTGCTACACTAACTGACAATATATTTACTAATGTTATTGATAAGTGACCATTTATCAGTCTTTGCAACCCTTCAGAACTGTATCAAGACACAAGGTGCAATTAATTATTTTAAAGACATTATGAAACAAGATTGAAGCCTCTGAGACATTTTTATCCACAATAACCACTCTTTATGAAAAAAGGTCCTTTGAATAAAGAAAGTAGTGAAACAGAAATTTTCTGAAAAGCTGTGGTTGACTAAGGGAATACAAAATGCTTGCAAAATGGAAAATATATAAAGAAAAAAACAAGAGACACATAATGGACATATAAAAACAAACTATAAAATATATATTATATATACTATATAAAAAAATAGTCTAATTGGTTCACTAGTTTCTAAACAAGGAACTGCAGCTTACCCGTTTCAGTTCAGGTCATGTTGCATGGAACTTCAGGTTACTGTCAGCACATTTTGGTTTGAATGTCTGATTGTGTCAATAGAATCTATGCATTCACCTATCTATGTTGTCTAGGAAAGCCTCCTTTGACCTTGGTGACCATGGCGATGCTGATTTACCCTCTAACAGAGAGGTTTCTGCTTTCCCCAAAACATCACAGACAGCTGGAGTCTCAAGGAGAGGAGAAAATGTCCCCTTCCTGCTTAAGAATTACAGTGTGACCTCAAGGCCCAGGCTTTGTGCCAGCGTAGGGCCGAAGAGGTTTTATGGCTGTTTCTCCAGCCTGCCCCCAACATGTAATACAATAAGACATATGGGAAAGAATCATAGCTGTATAAATATCGTGGCTGCGTCCAAAGAGAGACAGTTTGTTATAAGTTGTACTTTATGGTTTTAACCGTTTTTTAAAAATGTTTCTGGAACTATAAGGGAACCTTATACTGTTCCCTTATAGTTCCATATAGAACTTAAGTATGGGGAAATACATACAAAAAAAATACAAAATCAAATTTTCTTACTTCAAAAGAAAGCCATAAGAATTGTAAATGAAACTACTCATTATAATTAAAAGATTTGGTTAAAATAATGTATAGAGCTAAAAAACAAACAAACAAAAAACAATTAAAAGTATCTAAAAGTTGTTTAAAGAATTTATTTGTTGAGAAACCTAATTGTGAGGACTAATGTAAAAAATTGTCTTTTACTGAGATTATATTTCAGTTAAAGGGGTGAATTTATGGAACAGCTGTAGTGAAGAACTTTAATCATGTTAAACATGTTGTAAGTTTAAAACTATGTTTAAAATAATCTATTGAACAAATATAAAAATGTCTGACCAGAGAGGAACATTGGCGTAGCATAATTGGAACAGGATATGTAAGTTTTGTTTGTTTGTTTGATGTTTGATTTCATATACTGTGTGTATGTATATGCAAATGCATGTATATATGTGAATACATGTATATATACAAATGACCTAATTGTGTCTGTTATTGATTACAGACCAAAATAAATTTCAGTTACAATATATGATTTGAAGGTCATTGATCATCTTACAATGAAACGAGAATCTAAATAACATAAAAGTGATCAGCATCAAGAGAATAGGCAACAAAGACAAGTCTACACAGAGTAAAAGTTCAGAAAACTTTAATTACATTACTGTAAAGCAGCATTTTACACCAGAAAATAGCCATCAGGTCAAATATTTGATTTCCAGATAAAGTCGTGTTTCATATCAAAATATCATTGACATATCATTTGTATTTTTTAGCAATTAATGTTAATAAGCTTGATAACAACATACAACATCTGCCAGAACAGGACGGAACAGAAAAAAGTGAAGAAAAGGAAAGTTTGACAGTGGAAAGAAGACGACACATGACAACAGTATTTTAATTCAGATATTAGTTTTATCTAAACTTATTTTATTGAAATGTTTGTGGCAGATTACATGAATGATGCTCAGACAAACTTCAGCAGTGTTTACATCTCTTCCTGTTTCCTCATTTTTATGGTTGTATTACTGGATTGTCTGCTGTATTGATATATTATTGATAGATTTTTGTCTCATCATTATTATTTTTACTCACTCATTGCTGTTCTCAAACAACCTTTTTGTCTGGTTGTCGTAACATGATCTCTGCTGTTATTATTAGTAGTAAATATTATATCTAAATTCTGTATTTTATGGGTTTCTCATTTCTCTGGAGTAGAACTGTCTTGTTGTATTGTATTTGTATCTTGTTGGAGCTCAAAAGCTTAAACCAACCTGAGTGTCATTTCTCTTCAGTTCTGATCTCACTGCTGTGCTGCACAACAAACCAAGGTTAGTAAACTTCTCATCTGATAATCTAAAGCTGTTATATGGTCACTCTGCTGATTTGAGAGAAAGAGATAATACATCAGATTTTGGGGAGAAGAGCGTCGTCTTTGTTGTCAATATATTATGTATATTTGGATGTTTACTTGTTGACTGAGATGTGCACTCAGACCTCTCTGAAATCAAGTTTTATTATTTTCAAGTTCTTTTTCAGTTAAGTACCAGCAGCAGAAATATGTGCATCATATCTGCAGTTTTGTGATGCACCGCATGTCATTTTATGCTCAGCTGGCACAGCAACACCTTCATGAATTATTTAAATTGTCAGTCACAACGGGATCTAAGAGTAATTTACCCTCCTTTTCTACTCTCTGATGAGCTGTTCAACACAGATACATTTATACCATTACGTTATTAATAGTGCTGACTTTTCTACTTTAAGCAAACCTCCAAACTCAGTTTCCTCTGGACGATCAAAATAAACTGTCTGTCAGCAGGATTATTACAGGATGTTCTCCGTTTATGTGGCCAGACTGTTTTTCTTACAGTATTTACAGGAGAGGCATTACTGTGCACACGTACTGTAAATGTAGCCTGATGACTAACTGAAAGCCACCTTACTAATTAAAAAAATATGAGATATATCAAAAATACTGAAACTCAAAAGGCAAATAAATAATAACACAAAACATGTGGTTTAAATGCTTGAGTCATAATGTTTCTGTATTCTGTGGAAGTCCACAGCTGACATTATCTGTTAAACTTGTTATTCAAAGTGTCTCATATGATAAAACCCAGAGGAGATTTAAGACACTTTCATTTACACTTCTGTCTCCTTTAGCCACATCACAGATCTGATTACAGTCTATCTGGTTTTTCAGGGTTACGTATAAAATCATAGTTGGCTCTCCTGGAGCTGTTTGGTAACGGCTAAAAGAGAACAAAACCTTTCACAGTTTAGTTGTTCAGTTACAACCATAGCAGGTTAGCTAGGTAGCTAATAATGCATGCATATTCATGAACTAAAACTAGCATCTTCACAGACTCTGTCACATCTTTCCCTCACCCATTACTGCTCTCTAACATAAAGATCAGTGGTTGAACTAATCAGGGATCAGATAAACGCTACAACAGCATGTTACACCTTCTGTGTGACTGCATGCAGGGCAGGTCATGACTGTGTCGCTGCCCTAAGAGAGAGATGCAAGGTTAAGAATTTTTAAGTAGTTAATTGTTCGGAAAAACCTGATTAGACAAAAATGTATTATTTTTATATGTCTTAAATCATGTCTGGAGATCTTTAAACATTATATAAGTTACTCATACATCAATCTGATTTAATTAACATTTTGATTTCACTTCATTTATTTATGATTGTGCACCTAATGGGACAATAATAATAATAATAATAATAATAATAATAATAATAATAATAATAATAATAATAATATTTTAAAAAATCAGCATAATTAAAGCAACTACAAATAACTGCAAGATATTATATCAGACAGTATCAAATAGTTTTAAATAAATATTCCAGCCTCTCTGAGTCTGAAACTGGAGCTAATGAATGAACACAATGTAACATTATGTATTAATGTAACATAATGTATTAACATCTGTGGGGGAGGGGCGAGTCAGGCAGTCTACAGGTTGGTTCAGATTGTGCAGGAAAACTTACTTCAACACCTCAGTATCATCATCATCATCATCACCATCATCTTCATCACCAGGGACAAGGCTGCATCATTCATTCAATTTACGTTTTCTAATCAGTCCACACAAGAACGTAGACACATGATGAGCTGCCAAATATAATAATTTACGTTATGGTAAAGTGAGCTCTTAGTTTTTACAGTGTAGGTCAGATTAGCTCTGTCCTGGGTTGTGTTTATGTGTTTCATTTTATCAGACAGGCTGTCAGGAGATAAAAGATAGAAACTGTGAACTCTCCTGGCTGGGTTCCTTAAACAGATGACTGAGACTGAACCAAGAAACAATCTGTTCAAAACACACTGGTTCCTCTGCAGCTGTGATTTGGTATCACAAATGCCACGTGTAATGGACAGTAACAGATTCACAGCTTTGCTGAAAACATTTGTGGCTTAAGTCCTGTTAGCCTACGGACCTTCCCTGATTGAATGTGTGGAAATCATTGGAGATCTTTCTTCTGTCGGGTAAAGATTATGTATGCATCTCAGAGAGAACATCCTTTTTTTCAACATCTGGCTAGAATGTGTCAAATTTTCCCTCCATCTAAAATGCTTCTTTGAGGAATTTTTATCTTTACTGATTGATATTTAACAACTATCTGATTTACAGATGACACATGAAGTGGTTAAGTGTAAATGTGGTGAAATGAACATCTTCTGGTCATGCCTCACTCACTGGCTGCAGCATTGAGACTCAGTTTTAGATGAAAACTGACACTATAACTGTACGACTAGGATTACTGTTGTTGACCATTGAGTGTTACTGTGTGATACTCAATAGGCCATTATGTTTTCCTCAATATACAATGATTTTCTGCAGCCTCTCTGACTGTGAGTCCCAGCAGCTCTCAGATGTTTATAGGAGATTCTGTCTCTCTGAGCTGTGAGGAGGACGACAGCTCTGCTGGATGGACGCTGAGGAGGAACACAACCAGACAAACCAGAACTGAGTGTGGAGCTGACTGGGGGAAGACAGTTCGTTCTTCTTGTAACATCAGTGACATCATCACAATGGACAGTGGAGTTTACTGGTGTGAGTCCAGAGAGGGAGCAACCAGTAACAGCATCAACATCATTGTCACTGGTAAGATCAGACTGTGGAGTTAGTATTGATGAAGCTGAGTGTAAATGATGAAATGCTGTAGTTTGTCTCTGTGTTGAGGTGGATCAGTGATCCTGCAGAGTCCTGTCCTCCCTGTGATGGAGGGAGATGATGTCACTCTGCACTGTAAAACAAAGACCTCCAACCTCCCAGCTGATTTCTATAAAGATGGCTCCCTCATCAGGACTGAGCTTGCAGGTCACATGACCATCCACCATGTTTCCAAGTCTGATGAAGGCCTCTACAAGTGTAACATCAGCAGTCATGGAGAGTCTCCACCCAGCTGGATCACTGTCACAGGTGAGGAAGTTAAATCAAATCTTCAGACCTCGTTGTGTTTCATTTATTGATGTTTGCAGGCTTCTGCACTGAAAGGGACAACAGTGGTCATTCATAGTGAGAGAAAACATTTCTAACTCTACTAACACTAAATAATATTTAATTTAATATGTGATAATTTTACCCAAACAAAGCTTAATGTCTAATAAACTGCACCAATCTCAGTAATTACTTTCTGAACAGTGAAATTGTTGAATGTGTTATCTGTTTTTCCAATTCATACTTTTAATAATTATTTTTGTTTCATTTTAAGAGAAACCCACTACCACCTCTCAGTCTACACCCCTCTTTACTCCCACCTCCACCTCCACCTCCACCTCTTCTCATCTCATGTTGTTGTCTGTTCCACTTGTCTGTGGTCTGGTTCCACTGGTTCTACTGGTGAGACGTTGTGTTCAGAGGAAACTTAAAGGTCAGACACAGACTTCTTGATTTTACAGTAAACATTTAACTTTTATGTTACCTTTTAAGATTTATTTTTCATTTAGAATTTTTTAGAACATTTGGAAATTGTGTTTTACACCCATTTACTACAGTTCATGATTACATTTTAATATTGTATATTGTATATTTATTGTTGTAAATTATATTACTGATCATTTTGGCTCCTTCCAGGAGCTGAATTAGATGTTGGAGAAGATGACATCACAGATGACATCACATACAGTGACATCAAAAAATGGCATCACCAGTCACAGCCAATCAGACGGAGCAGAGGTAACGTGTTGTAGATGTGATGTGAGTAGAGGTAAACTTGTATCTTTGTGAGGACTCTTTGGGTTTAGAAAGTGAGGACATTTAGGATTATGGGGACACTGGGAACACTGGGAAAGTGGGAAAGTTAATATTAAGTTTTCATGATACAGTTGAACAAAACAGCAAGAGAACAGTTTGTTCTGTTTTGGTCGATGACAATGTGTGATGTGCTCATGTGTGAAACTGTCTTTGTGGTGAATCAGTAACAGATGCTAACAGCTCTGTGGTCATCCAGTTTCCTGTTTCTGATGAAGACAGTTTGTGCTGCACATGTTCTACATAGTTTATAAATGTACATATTTGCATATATCTGAACTCAAAACTATATTAGTCTAATATAGTTTACTAAAACATTATTACTGACATGTTTATATAATGTGATTAATACTTACATTAAGTGAACTTACTTCAGTGTTATACACTGTTTTACCATCAACTTTATCTCACTTTTTGTTGATAAATACTTTTATGGGACACCAATTTTTTTTACATTTACATTATATGTATAATTACAATTATAAATACATTTAGTTACAGATGTTCATCTTGTGGTGATGAAGTTGTTTTAATAAAAGCTAGCAGCTCTGTGGTCATTTAGATTTCCAATTCTAATAAATCGCCCAAATAAATAAATTCACCACTTGTGTTGGTCTCTTTCACAGCAGCAGTGGTGTTAAGAAGAAAAAAACTGTCAAACCCAAATATCACTTCTAATATTTCTTTTTTCAACTATAAACTGATGTTTGCTGCCATAATTTATCATATTTCCATCCTGTTCTGTTCAGTCAAGACTTAAGTCAAAAAGAAAACTTTTAAAGCCATTTGCAGTACTTATATTTGGCTGTATGGTTTTGTTCTGGGAGCAGCAGCAAAGTCCCCAGGTACAGAACAGAGCAGGTAACTGACAACAAGATGACATTGTTTAAGTCAGACACAGCATGTAAGGAGGATCTGGGGTGGAGGTGGGTTTCAAGCAGCTTGCAGAGGAAGCCTCTGCAAGAGGAAGGGTAGGCACACTGAAGCAGCTTAAAATAAGACGCCCTGTATGAGTCTGTCAACTGGATGCATAGAAGGACTCAGCTGAGCCATCAGCTGATGTAGCTGGGTTTGTGAGCTGAACTTAACTTTGTGGCTTACCTGAACTAAAGCTATGCTCAATTTTTAATACTATAGAAAAATAGTATCATTATTGATTGAAGTAGAGGCATAAATAATATGAATAGTATTTGAATAATGACCACTGAACTACTAGTAGTGGATACTGTATTCTAACAGTACTTGTATCATTTGTAGTATTGTCAGTAATGTATTTTCTATGTTTTTATCTTCCAGTGTGTTATTCAGTTGCAGTTTTCTCAGCAGTGAAAACAACAGACGGACGAGGATGAGAGGTACAGCTGCTCTTCTTTCTGGATCCACAACAGAAACCTGTTCAAAGTTTTTTTATGGTTGTCACAGTCAAAACATGACCAACGTTTGTAGCATCTTGAGCCACTGATATACTTGCTTTTTACCAACGTATATGTGTCGACAACAAAGGAGATTAATCTTGAAGTTGAGATCAGGGCAGAAAAAGCAGCATCAGCATAGAGACATCATATAGATGAGTGCTTAAACGAAAGGTTTGGCTTAATACTTTACTGAAATAGCTAACTTGAGTCGTTGTCTTCCAAAGTTACAGTCTGTTTAGAACAAATTCTGTTTTTTTTTATTTCCTGGAATGTAGTTCCTTGCTGAGCTGCGGCGGAGGGATACATTCTAGTAGTCGTTGGTAGATTTGTTGCCAGAACCAGATTTTTACTCAGATGTTACAGAGTGAACCACATACTGCGTATTTATGTCCAATGACCTCTTCAACTGTTGTCAGCTCAACTGGTGACATTTCTCACAGCCGTTCTGCTACTGAGCTGCAAACAGTGTATCTTTCCCGACACACCAGTTAAACACAGACATGAACCATATTCCTGCAGAGGCAGGAGCAAGTGGAGGTTGTCCTGAGGACAAAACAGCAGGAGATCGACCCTAAAAGACTCAAAGAGTCAGAGCGGGTTGTTACTGAAATATTAGCAAAAATACTACAGAAAAAAGAAAAAATCATTCAAAGTTTTCTCTGAGGATGTCATGAGTAGTAAAAGCCAGATAATGTCAACAGATTTACTTGCACTATCAGTGTTTATCCCTCTGCCATAGCTCAGTGAGGAAATTTAGTCCGTGGAAACAAAAAGAGGGAATTTCATACTAAACAGACTGTAACTTTGGAACACAGCAACTTGATTTATTGAACTTGTTAAGGCTAGGCTAATGAACCCACGAGCAGGACAACGAGGCAGGAAGCAGCGAGTGGGGTTGGAAAAGGATTTATTCTGCAAGGCGGTAAAACTGGGAGGCTGGGGCCATGGTCTGGACCGGTAAATGGGGAACCTGGGGGCTTGGGCTGGGCGTGAGGCTGGGTATAAGGGATGGGCTGAGCTGGTGAGGCAGGAGGACTGGAGACATGGCCGGGGTCAGGATGAGGTCTTCTGCAGGCACAGAGAAACAAAAGTTAGGCAAATGCTGGATACTGACAGAACAGTAACAAGTAGGCTGGAAGCGTGACTGACTGTATGAACAGAGTCTACGATCTGGCGGTGAGTAGGGGGTTGCACCCAATATTTAAGCAGACCTCCTGATGAGGAGGTCTCCCACACACCTGTCTCCACTCCTGCAATTTGAACACAGACACAAGAGAGAGAGAGAGACACGCACACACACACCCACTAGGAGGAGGCAGAAGTGGAGGGCATGACAGAACTCAGACTGCTGAAGCCTGAAACATTAACTTTAGCTGAACTTTTGTCCCTCATTTCTTACAGTGGAGTCTCGTTCAGAGAGAATATCTTCAGGGTCAACATGGAGAGTAGGAATTCTTACAGTGACTAAGACTCTTTTCCTCCTACATAATGGCACATCAGTATTGTGTAAAGACAGACTTGAAAAAACCTGAACATTACCTTTAACAGGGAAGAGTTCTCAAGGACAAGATCCCTCACTGGCTTCCCACCATCATGAACACAGTCAAAGATGTTTTTGGAGCACATGACTGAGCCGGAGGGACTTCTAACATGAACCAAACATCTGGGCCGCATCCTAAATCCCTTCCTATTCACTATATAGTGCACTATATTAACCCTCCGCCATTTTATTTCTGTATTTGAACTCTATAAAAGAAGAGTCCAAGACATGTACTCTACTTTCTACTAATGATCCCATGTGCCCATTTTGTAGATGTGAAAATAACCGTTTTGAGCAACAAGTCCTCCAAATGAAATGAACTGTGCAGATAAAACCACAGCAACAACTTCCTCTTGTTGATTTCAGTAAAGTGTATTCTGATGCTGGTGAGGTTTCTCACTACAGTGTGGTCTGATTTGAATGTGTGTTTATCTGTTTTGTACCTTGTTGACAAAGTGTTTTAATATCAGCGAGCAGCTCTGTGGTCGTCCAGTTTCCTGTTTCAGAGAAAGACTTTCCAGTTACTCACAGTCATTTGTCTTTCAAAGTGACATTAGGAAGCTGCCATTTCAAAAGTCGCAAATAAGTCTTATTATAATGCTGCATGAAAAAAGACTTTATTCTCCTTAAGAATAGTATTAATATTTTGAATTATCAGACATTAGACATCATTTTAAAGGTAATTTTTCCTGAAACAGTATTTATACTATTCTGTTACAGCATACATGACATGTTCACTACAGTGAAATTTTACCTGTTGAGATCTCCGTCATTATACAGCAGACATCCAGCAGGGGGACATGATGGTGTTTAAATTTTAGTCCCTCGTCATGCACATTATCTTTATGAGGCACATCAGTGATTAGAGTTTGATTTATTACAGCTGAAGTAGTTGGTTCTGACAGAAACATCACCGTCACAAAGCTGCATTTTCCTCAGTGTAAAAAATGTGACATTTTGGGGACATCAGGGTTTATGGGGACCGCAGGTGTTCTCTGCATCCTGCAGACTAACAAATGAAATGAGGATCATCTAAAGGATCTTTTAATGATTTTATTGTCATCAAACATTCAAACATCTCTGCAGCTGCTAAATATCAGCTCAGACAGGAGTGATTTCCTGAGTTACTCCTTCTCCTAAAACTAGGACCAACAATGTGTCAGTTTTTGTCCAGTGAGGAGAGGTTTCCTGCTCTGAGAAGCTTCATGAATTCAGGCCCAGAGTTCACATCTCATCACAGACCTGCAGTGAAACTTTGTCTTTACATGAACTGTCACCAAGATCTTCCCCTGACCTCCACCAACTGTAGTTACCATCAGTAGATGTTGTACAAGAGTTGTTTTTTCTACAACTGTGTCTCATATTGTTTTATCTGTTTGTGTTCAGCGTGTCCACCAGAGCCAGAGGTTGTCTACTCTTCACTGAGGTAGACCTCCACATCTTCACACCAGTCCAACCATTGACGTCCAGCTAGCCTGTTACTGGTCTCCAGAGCCCCTCAGGCAGCAGTACATTCATTTTTTATACATATTTTATATATTTCATGTTGTTCTCTCTAAATTAGACTCATGCAGCAACAGAAAGACAAACAACAGGTTCATTTTCAGATGTGTTTTAGTGAATAAACAGTGAAACTAAAATTATTAGATTTACATTATTACATTTTGGAAAAATATTTCCTAATATAATAATAATATATTAACTTGCTGTGTTTCACAGCAAAACGTCTTCAATAAGATGTAGAATAAACTTTGGTCTTGTTTGTCGTTTTCTTTGTGTGGTTCTGTGGGTTTCACAAAGCTGTCAGATGGAAAATTTGACTTGTTCTGGTTTGGTTTTGGGTAACCGATCCACACACACCTCAGACTATCTGTGTGTTTGTAGCTCTGCAGCACCGATATCAAACGTACAAAAACGCAACCGCAGTCTATAAACAGCAGGAACATCAATCATCAGCTGGAAACTCTGCACACACACAACTGCAGCACAGAGTGTGTGATGAGTTTAGATTCTTTACTCAGTGAAACATGAAGAAAATTCAGTCTGTAAAACATCTCCTGGTTTAAACATCACACATCATGTAGTTCATCTTAAACACTTTGAAGAAAAAAACAGAAAAAATGTTAAGTTGGTTTAATTGGTAATTATATTTGGGGTCATATGTTGTTAATTTGCAAAAATCTTAAATTAGACTCATAACAATTCATTAACTGACAGAAAATACTCAGTTTTCAGTGTGTTGTTTTGTGTCAAACTACATATTAGTATATTAGGTTGTTTCTTAAATCTCTGTAATGAGCACATTTCCTGTTTACCACCAAATTACACAAACTTTCAAATAAATGTTCTAAGAAGCAGCTACTTTTAGGAAAATATTGAAAAAAAAACTAGTATATTAAATATACCGTTTGACACACTGAAAACTGAGTATTTTCAACTTTTTTGTTCATTTTTTACAATTTTATCCAAATTGCACCATTGTCTCTGTAAAATGTCTATAGAACTGTTAAATACCTGCAAATGTAATTTTTAATGAAAATACAGTGACTAAAGAGGTAAATATAAGACTTTACAGATAATATTGGTAATAATGTTATTTGTTGACATATTACAAGTAATCATGAGCAGATTATTGATTGATATTAGTAAATTCATGCTCCATCTTCTCACCTGTACCTGAAACAACACCTGCCTGGTTTTGTTGAAAAAGCTCATCAGTCACTCTTTAACGTCTGCTGCCACCTACTGGTCATTATGGGTATTACAACACAGCCGCTGTGTCAAACTATTATATTAGGTATATATATTACGTACTATTAGGTACTGTATATTACGTATATGGGGTTGTTTCTTAAATCTCTGTAATGAGCACATTTACCACAGTACACAAACTTTCAAATAAATATTCGAAGAAGCAGCTTCTTTTAGGAAAATATTGAAAAAAACGAGTATATTAAATATATCATTTGACACACTGAAAACTGAGTATTTTCAACTTTTTTGTTCATTTTTTACAATTTTTACCAAAGTGCACCATTGTCTCTGTAAAATGTCTATAAAACTGTTAAATACCTGCAAATGATTGTTGTCATTTATAATGTAAATACAGTGACTAAAGAGGTAAATATAAGACTGTACAGATAATATTGGTAATAATGTTATTTGTTGACATATTACAAGTAATCATGAGCAGATTATAGATTGATATTAGTAAACTCATGCTCCATCTTCTCACCTGCACCTGAAACAACACCTCTTTAAAGTCTGCTGCCACCTACTGGTCATTATGGGTATTACATCACAGCTGCTGGTTTATAAATGACACCAGTTTAATGACATATGAACTAATTAATAATAAACTATTTTACATCAAATATTGAGTAAATAATTGTGTTGATCATTAAATGTATATGAAACTGTGCCTAGTTACTGAGGAACGAATCAGGAACGAGCTGATAATTGATGAGTCGTTAATGTGAAGCAGAACTAAGTAGAGGGAACTTGTTGCAGGGGGACTGTTGATGTTGAGAGACCGTGTTGAGACTGATGTGATTCTGTTTAAGCTCTAAAGTTTTAACTCTACAGTAATTAAAACCTTGTGTAGATTTAGTGTCATGTTGGTAAAATTACATTTCCAGTTGTGAGTGGCCGCCGTTGCTTCAGCGTTGAAGAGCTGATGCTGCTTAAGGCTGCATTCACACCAAATCATAATTAGTCTCTATAGTAAATTAGTGAAGCACAAATCATTCATAAATATGTCATCAGTCACAGATAAATGTGTGATTAATCCTTAATGAAGCTGTCAGATAGCAGAGAGAGTTTATTTTTTAGACTATATACACTATATAAAGGTCCAATCATACATAAAACAGGAGAACATGATGATTTCAATGAGTTATAGTAAATATGAAGAATGCTACAATATTTTTGAATAGTGACTGTTGAATTATGTAATAAATATGGATCAAACATGCAACAAAAATGTGTATCAGCTGTGCAAAAAAGTTTTTTAAAAAGTTGAAATATTTCCATTTTTGTATATTCTGGGTCACATGAGGAGAAGTCATTAAATTTCAGGCCAAATGAAAAGTGTTCAGGATGTTTTTACTGCTCTCAAATGTAAAAATGGGTTAAATTTGACCCTGAACAGTATGTAAGAGTTAAACCCTTCGTTCCAACTGCACATTAGGGCTGAGCAATATGTATGAAATCACTATCAGGCACATTTATAAAGGGATATGTTTGTGATTCAAAGAGTCCAAATGAGCCTGAGACTGAGTCAAGACCAACAAAAGCTTGGCACAAGATTCAAAAGCTGTTGCACACTCCATCAACAGTCCTGCGCTTCAACATATTTTACATTTTGCAGATTCTTTTATCCAAAGACAATCAAATGTTAGAGGACAGTGACTCAGAGAGAGCTGTGGTATAAATTCTCAAGCAGCTGATCAGGTACAAGTGCAATGAGAAATTACTTTAATTATTAAGATAAGAAGTAAACAAGTGCACAATAAATATAAACAACAAGAAAGCAGTGCATCAATCAACAGTGCTGAAGTGTTCAGTGTTCACAGAGGAGCTGAGTTTTCAGATGTTTCCTGAACGCACCACAGGACTCAGCAGAATCTGTGACGTCTCTCAGTGAAAGTTTGGAGGAGACAAAAACAATACAGATGAGATCTGGATATTTTTACTAAATAGAGGAATCAGGGGGAGTTACTGAGTTTGAATAATCAGACATGTTAAATCACAAATACTCATATGAGAGAATAAATGATGAATGTCTCTGTGGGTGGAGACACAGAGCTGCTGCTGTCTGTAGCTTGTTTTCTTCCTGCTTTTAGTTCTCTACAGTCAAACCTTTTTCATCTTGTTGTTCAGTATCACAGCCAGCAGCAGTAAATAATACAGTGAACAGAGACTGTGTGCAGTTTCTATCTTCCAACATTTGATCTGAATCTGGACATTTGTCCACCTCATGGACACTTCATTCCAAAGGGATGCACAGTCCCGATGGCTTCATAGTCAGATAAAGTTCCTGATACTGAGTGGACTGAATTAGAAAACCTGCTCTGGTTATGATTGCATTACCTCACCTCCATGTCACTTTAACTAAAGGCCAATAAGTGATTAGAGCTCTAGTCTGGAATGAGATATATTTTCCTCACAGCTCTGGGTTTCTGTAAAGGTTCTCTAAAGTATGTGTCAGCTGCAACACAACATGATGCTGGACAGAGCTGCAGCTATTTACTACTGCTGACATAAACATTTAAACACCAAATCAATTCAGATTAAGACTTTATGATTCTTCAGTCAAACTTTGAAGAAAGACAGACTATCTGCAGATGACTTGTATGACAATACGAGAAAATGACATCATTTCACTTAAGTCTACTTAAGAATGAATCTGTTCATACAAATTCTTGCATGAATCTGAAATGAACAACATTGAGTCTTCAAGTGTCTATGAGTTTAAAAACTCACAGTTTATTGTATAAGATGAGGACATATTATGTGCTACACAGAATTAGGACAACCATGTCACTGTGTCCATGGACCAACCACAGCTTTGTGTTTGTTTGATGAGCTCCTAAACCTTCAGAGGGAGTTTTAGATTGAGACTTTATCTTTGTTGTAGATGAAAGCTCTGCTGGATGGACGCTGAGGTGGAACACAACTGACGAAAACAGGAAGGAGTGTGGAGACGGCTGGGGACAGAATTTCTGAATTTACTTCTGTTAGTCTTCCTGTTAACAAGCTTTTTAATCTTACATATTAAATATTTATGTGTTTTGTAAACACAAAATATTAGTTACAATTTTCACATATTATTTGAAATCAATTTCCAAACCTGGACAACAAATAATAAACAATGTGTGATAATATCAGACTATAATAACTGGCCCCAATCTCAGTAATCGTATCACTTTCTGAGCAGTAAAAGTCGTGAATGTGTCCGTTTCCTAAATTTATGTGCTTTTAATTATTATTTTTATTCCCTTTTAGAGACACCCATCACCACATCTCTCCTCTTCTTGTTGTGTCGTTGTCTGTTTCAACTGTTTGTGTTCTGGTTTTACTGGTTTTACTGGTTTTACTGGTTCTGCTGATTCTGCTGGTGAGACGATGCATCCGGAGGAAACCCAAAGGTCAGACACTGACTTCTGGATTTCACAGTGAAATCACTTTCTGAATCACACTTTCTCAGAACAATTAATTTTTAAATTTTTGGAAATTGTGTTTTAACCCATTTACCACAGTTCATGTTTTGATTTGAAGCTTCAGTTTCCTTAAATTAAATGTCCATTAAGATTCTTATATTGTACATTATATTTCTGATCATTTTGGTTCCCCTCCAGCTGCTGAATTAGAAGTTGGAGAAAATGACATCACAGATGACATCACACACAGTGACATCAATATATTAAGTCACCAGCAACAGCCAATCAGACGGAGTAGAGGTAATGCTTTGTGAGGACCACTTTGGCTTTTGAGAGTAAACATTTTGAAAAAGTGAATATAGGAATATGGACATTGGGGATGTTGTGCAATATTGGGTACTATAGGCCTGTTCAGAACCAAATTCCCTTTTTTATTTCCTGGAAGGTAGTTCCTTGCTGAGCTGTGGCAGAGGGATACATTCTAGTAGTCGTGGGTAGATTTGTTGCCAGAACCACTTTTTTACCTAGATGTTACAGAGTGAACCACTTACTGCATATTTATGTACACTGACGTCCTCGTCAACTGTTGTCAGCTCAACTGGTGACATTTCTCTCAGCCACTCTTCTACTGAGCAGCAAACAGTGTATTTATGTACATTATGACAACTATTAGCAACAACTCGCTGCTTACAGGATCTATCAAAGGAAATCTCTGGAACGAATTTTCCCCATCGCTTGTTTCTTTCCCGACACAGCAGTTAAACACAGACGTGAACCATATTCCTGCAGAGGCAGGAGCAAGTGGAGGTGGTCCTGAGGACAAAACCGCTGTAGATCGACCCTAAAACACTCAAAGAGTCAGAGCGGGTTGTTACTGAGATATTAGTTGCCAAAAAACCAGACTGCAGAAATACTCCAGCGATCAAATCTGAAAAAAAAAAAAAAAACATTCTCTGAGGACGTCTTGAGTAGTAGAAGCCAGAAAATGTCAACAGTCTTACTTGCCCTACCTGAGTTTATCCCTCTGCCATAGATCAGTGAGGAAATTCACTCTGCGGAAACAAAAAGAGGGAATTTCATACTAAACTAACTGTATCTTTGGAAGATATCGATTCGATTTAGCTAACTGAAACTGCTGAAGCCTGAAATATTAACTTCAGCTGAACTTCAGCTGTGGACGTTGCCCCCCATTTCTTACAGTTTAGTTACATTCAGAGAGAATATCTTCAGGGTCAGTGTGGAGACTAAGAATTGTTGAAGTGAGTACTCTCAGCGACAGGATCCCTCACTGGCTTCCCACCACCATGAACACAGTCAATGTCGTTTGTTGGAACACATGACCACGCTGGAGAGATTGTTAACAGGAATCACTAAATTCCTCCCTGTTCACCACATAATGCACTTAATTACCCTCTGCCATTTTGTTTCAGTATCTGAACTCTGAGCATGGGTGAGGATGATTAGTGAGTCTGAAATCTTCTTCACAATACTGAGTAAACTATAGCTAGTGGTGAATGAGTGAAGGAGGAAGTGATTTCAGACACAGAACTGGTGTCAGCAGTTATAGACGGGAACTTTACCCCTGAAACATCAGTTTTCCATCTTCACGTGCCTTTTTACCCTGAATTCAGTCTGTCAGGTTGTGCTTTCTCCCAAAAATGGTTATTTCAAACTATCCAGGTAGAGATTGAAAGTTGAAAGTAGTTTGAAAGTTGGAAATGACAGAGTATTTAAGCTCCAGCAGAGTCTAATTTAGTTTAACCCCTACAGAATCTGGTTTAGCTGAACAGTCTCCCAACAACCTCCATGAATCCATCTTGAACTGTCCTTTAATGACGTTTGTAATTTAATTGTTTTTAAAACTGTGCAGATAAAACCACAGCAACAACTTCCTCATGTTGATTCCAGTAAAGTGTATTCTGAAGCTGGTGAGGTTTCTCACTACAGTGTGGTCTGATTTGAACTTTTGTCTGTTTTGTACCTTGTGGTCGAAGTGCAAACATGTTTTAATAGCAGCGAGCAGCTCTGTGGTCGTCCAGTTTCCTGCTCCAGAGAAATACTTTCCAGTTACACACAGTCATTTGTCTTTCAAAGAGGTGCTCTTACAAAGCTGCCATTTGTAATGTCTCTAATAAGTCTTATTATAATGCTACATGAAAAATAATGACTTTATTTACCATTACATTAGTATTAATATTTAGATTTATATTACAACAGTATTACTTATGTGGTGTAATTTCATTAGGAGTCATAGTGTGCTGACAGAAAAGATATTAAACAGGGCAGGGTGATTCTTATAAACATTATAAGCAATAAGTACTAATGAGTTGAATTATCATTATGTTGCATATATAACCTCACAGATCACATATAATCAATATAAGGGCACAGAAGTGTGTCAAAAGAATTTCAATTCATAGACTGGAGAAATTTGAGTGTGTTTGTATTACATGACACTTTGCTTGGGTTTGCATTAAAGTCTTCACCTTTTTTAAAAAATACTCTCTGGAGGAGATCAAGAAATAAGATGACCAGAGTAACTTATAAAAAAAATAAGGCCAGGAGACAATTTGGCAATAAAGGTGTAAAATGATTCCCAACAGTTATATAAAAAAAGGACATGACTAGATAGAACTGAATATGCCGATGCATATCCAGTTCAGCTCAAAACCTATCTTGGAGAGTTTTGACCAACAACGAGTGACGAGGATAAATTATAATGGTGTAATTGGCTAAAAATAAAGAGGACGGACAATAGGTGTGACCTATGCAGACCCAAGGGTATAAAAGACTACGCCCCTGAGGCCAGAACCCTGTATACGCTACATTAAAGATCACTCTGCTGCTTGGAACTCTGACCCCTGATTTTTTTACATCAAAGAGTAGTTTTTGACCTTGTGTTTCTCCAACTGCAACCCATCAATCTGACACGATATATTTTTGGCGAGTCTTATCCAGGAGGACGTTAGATCCTTTGCCAGGCGGCGGTCTCACCTCCCTCTGACCCACGGGCCCTAAAAAGCAGAGCCTTTTGAATATCTGCCAATTAATAGTGGTGTAGTGGAAAGAAGTGAATGTGATGAAATTATATTTAATGTATGTATAGCTGTTTGGATGTTGGCAACTGTGGTTTTTGCAGGAGGGTTAATTATGTTGGCAGTAAACCAGGGATAGCTAGAAAGATCAGAGCAGTACGTCCCTGAAAACAAAATAAGACTAAGGTGCGGTTGAATTGGAATCACACGGTATCTCTATCCTGGACCATTCATTAAGTTGAATCTGGTAGATTGTAATACTGTGAGATTTAAGTGATTCAGCAGGTCAAGTGATGAGGTTTTCTTAAACAAGGTCTCTCTATGTAATGAAAGTGTGAGAATAGATCATTGTCAGTACTTTGCTACATCTAATCGAAACAGACACAAGTGTACGTCTATTTGTCATGTTCTAAGGTTAAAAGTTCACGGATACCGCTTCCAGAGGTGGGAGGTCTGCACGGGTGAACCAGTCTATCTCGAGAGTAAGTATGCCAGCGTTTTAAGGGTAAAACGAGCTGATGAAACTACGCCCCAAGGCGTTTTTAAAAGGTTGGTGTTTTTGATAAAGCTAGCGAGAAGTGGTGTACATATATGTATACACAAGTATAGTCAAGAGGCCCCTTTTAGTGTTAAGTTGCATGAGCTTGAGCCAACGGCCAGGACTAGTCTGGAAATACCTATAAATATTATTTAATTGTCAGTTGCATGAACCTGAGCCAACGGCCAGGAGTTTTTAGATAAGGAGTTGGAGGACTCAGAAGGCAGAGTGCCAAAAATAAGAGCAAGGGTGATACATGCCTACACACACACACAGGTGCAGAGAGAGCATAGACTGTACAAAGCACACTAAAACAGTAATTAGGACAGAAGAAAAGATAGAAGGATAAGAACAGACACATAAGAGAGAAACATACACATAAACAAGTAACGAAATACATACTGATTCACTTTGAAGAAAAGTGAATGGATGAGCAGGTAGTGGAAAGTGATAGTGATGACGAGGTCTTGACCCCAAGTCATTTTATAAACAAGGGGAATATAGAAACTAAAGGCATAAAAACACATTTTTCGGCTGGAACGCACATATTTTGATGAAGATGGCGCAGAACATTGGCAAACAGAACAAGAAATTAACCAGAAGCTGTGGCAGTTAACAAAAATCATAAACTTGAATCAGACAAAAGAAGAACTCCCAGTAGTACCCTGGGAAGACGTGATACGTAGTCTCTGGGTGCCATACACCCTAGCCGTAATACTAGAAAACCTGTGTTTGACCCCTAAAAGTGCAGTAATTCTTCCTTTGCGCCCTTTTTTTTTTTTAGGAATCCCTGAAGAACAATAGCAGGGAGAAATAGAGGGGCAGTAGATCCACAACTGCAGATTTGGATTGTTCCCAGGAACGTAGAGTGGGAAACAGGTACATCACTAAAACCCGAGCCGAAGACGGGAGTCTTAAATCCTTTAATTCTTGATATATTCTTCAGGTGATAGTAGGCTGACTTTGTAATTGCCTTAATGTGGTTGTTGAAGTTCAGGTCTGAGTCCATGACGACAACAAGATTTCTGGCTTGGTTTGTGGTTTTATCATTATCAATTGAAGCTGAGTGCTGACTTGAGGTTGAAAGTTTATTTAATAAAGGCTAATACATGGAACTCAAGTTCAGTGTTTTCTTATTTATAGATTTGGTTCTCATGTTCTCATGTAGCACTGAAATATGGTTATTCTATGATATACAGGATGCTTTTTATCCAACAAAGTGATTCATATGACTCTCCATCGGTAAGAGTGTAAGCGATATGGGTGTGTGAGAGGGAATAATTTAACCTTATGTTTACAACTTCTGCCTATAGGCTACAACAAAACTTCACTCAATTTTACAGCAAAGAGAGCACATAAAACATCACAAATTGCATTGGAATTTTAGAGAAAAGCCGCTGCAGAACACTTTTGGCTGCAAAAATAATCACAAAAACCTAAAAACACGCCGCCTGTTGTTCCCCTCCTGGCCGTTAAGAGGGCGAGTTTATCTCAGTAACTGAAAACTTATAAAGATAACCGGAAGTCTCGTTGGTTCGTCGTTTTCTCGGACTGACGGCGGGTTGATTGTGTTGTTGTTGTTGTGCGAACCGACGAGCTTATTCCTTAAATATTAAGCGGCAGGTAAAAACACACCTAACACATTAAAGTGTCTGTTTTCTGTTAGCTCCGGACATCTAACTGTTAGCGATAGCTTTAGCTTTAGCTTGAGCTTTAATTTACTGTTAACTTGAATGTTTGTTTCTTGACTTTTTGTTCGAGCTGAGTTTGAAAGAATTCAAGGTTAGACGGTAGTTTTAAAGGAGCTAATGCTAACGGAGCTGAAGCCAAGAGGCTAACTGGTTACTTTGATGTTTTCAGTCTTCTAGTTTTTAGTCTGCAAAGTTACATGAACACACACTCATTCAGCTAAATATATACACCAGTGTTTTGGAATGAAGAACACACACATCAGTCAGTATGAGGTCTTCCTCCTCCTCCTCCTCCTCCTCCTCCTCCCTCTGCTGCTGATATGATTCACTGAAGCTGGTAGAGAGGAGGGGCTGGTTTGTCTCAGCCAGCAGTCGAGTTTACAAGAATTTGCAGATATTAAGAAACGTGGCAAACTCAGATAAACAGTTAGGCTACATACAGACATCTTAACCAGGGCGCTGTGGTTGTGAAGCGGAGCGTCTTCACTGTGGGGAAGCCTTCAGCCGTTTAAAGTCAGTTGCACTCCTACTACAGTAATTACAGCAGCCTAGTCAAAGCTGATGAAGTCCCTTAAGGCTACCGTAATTACTGCAGTAGCAGGACAACTAAACTGCCCAATTTAGTTAACTTGCTCGCTGTAACTGCAGTAACTGGGGGGAGATGAGCCTTCTGAATTAGCACCCAATGCTGTCCAAACGTTCATTTATAATTTCCACCACAGCCTCCAGATGAACGTTTAATATCCAGGAATTCACATTATAGACACTACCACTGACTATCCCTGTAACAAACACAGTCCAGCCATACACAAGGTTCTGACCCAGTCCTGTTTCTTGTTTGTTTGTTTAAGGGGACAGAAAACTCTGGTTCACACTCCAACAACATAGTGTGTGGCAGTAATGCACCTCAACACTGGTTGCCACCCGACAGGAGGAGAACAGTCCATCAGTCAGAGAGGAGACCTGCTGGATTTCATAGACCAGGACCACTACAAGAGCGGAATGGAGAACCAGAACCCAGAGCACCACACCATCAGCCCTGTTAAAAGGGAAGAACCAGGTTCACCCTCTGCTACCACCGATAAACAGGTCAGTGTTCAGGACTTCATGATAAAACCGGCTTCATAACAAGACTAAAGACACGAGGACGAGTCTGGAGGGTCCGTGTATCATCTGTTCATTCTGTTGTTGGAGAGAAAGTCTGAAAAAAGGAAACTAAAACACTTCCAGGCTTTGTGTTCACTGAGTTTTTCGCCTACATAGTAAAGATAGTAGTAAAAACTACAAAAAGGTCTTAGTGTTTTCTGGTTTCTCCTTGTTGTGAGTAATATGAACAAAGTCAGGAAAGGTGACGCCGTTTTCTCCTCTACGGCTACTATTATATGTAGCTGTTATACTAAAAGGAAAAAGTTGGGCACTGGCATAGAAACTGTTCTTTTATTCCAAAAGTTATAAATAAAGCAAGAGAAGTGCATATAATAAAGAAGGCGGGACTGGATGTTAAAGAGTAACTACCCGTACGGGACGCTCTAAGAAGTAAAGTGAAGGGATTATTAATTGGTCAACACTACACCTGGCATTCTGTTGGTTGGGGGATTTTGCACAAAAAGTTCAAGAGCAGAGCTGAAATCTGAGAGCAGACGTTTCACAGCCTGAGTGTGAGGAGAAGGGCTGAAGCTGGAGCAGGAAATCTGTGCATTCAACAGTATGTCTGATGTAAGAATGATGCAAATTCATTCACCAAGTTGTTTGTACCGTTGATTTGACTCACTGCTTCTCCAGTAACAGTCATCTCATCTGTTTATCAGGTCTCTCATACCAGTGACACAATACATAACTCTGCATCATGCATTCAAACCATTCACTAGCCACTAGCGGGGGGGGGGTGGATTAATTTAGGCTAACATATTCTTCATGACAGCCAGGTTTCAGTAAAACAAAATAAATCAATAAAATAATCTGAGATTAGCACCATCCAGAGTGGGATGTATGCCGTCTCTCCTAATCAGACCAGGTCTTCCCCAGAAAGTCTGCCAATTATCTATGAAGCCCACATCGTTTGCTGGACCTCAACAGCCAGCGGATTTATGATGACATGTGGCTATACATGACATCACTGGTCAGATTAGGCAGGAGAACAGCTACATTGTCTTTAAACTGCATGTTGGCCAGCTTTATTTCCTTTTTCAACAACTTCAGCTTCTTCTGATTTAGATTGTTCTTGAGGGACTTACTGACCAAGGGCTTATTATTTGAGTAATTTTGGGTAATTTGGAAAATGTAATTGTCTTTCTGGGAATAATCATTTGCTCACAGAAGATAATGTAGCATGATACAGTGAAAGTTAGTTTATCTTAACACTGTGGGTGGTGTTCCAGACATCATCTAATGTTTTTTATGGTTTTAAATCACTTGTTCCACCATGTCATCTCACTTATCCTCATCTTTCTCTGTGTTTCTCTGTTGCCATAGAAACAAACAGGAAGAAAGGGAGTCAAACATCATCGCTGTCAGCACTGTGACAAAGCCTTCACCACATCAACATATTTAAAGATCCATGAGAGAGCTCACACATCAGAGAAACTTCACAGTTGTGACCAATGTGGGAAAGCTTTTAGTACAGATGGTAGTCTAAAATGCCACCAACGTATTCACACTGGAGAGAAACCGTACAGCTGTGACCAATGTGGGAAAACTTTCACTGCAAAGGGCGATCTAAAAAAACACCAACGCATTCACACTGGAGAGAGACCGTACAGCTGTGACCAGTGTGGGCTAAATTTCAGTACAAACGGTGCCTTTAAAGAACACAAACGCATTCACACTGGAGAGAAACCATACAGCTGTGACCAATGTGGGAAAGCTTTCACTAGAGCAAGTCATCTGACAAACCACAAACGTATTCACATTGTGGAGAAACAGTATAGTTGTGGCCAATGTGGAAAAAGGTTCGCTAGAGAAGCTGATCTAAGAAGGCACCAACGTGGTCACACTGGAGAGAAACCGTACATGTGTGGCCAATGTGGGAAAGCTTTTTCATCACTGAGTAGTCTAAAACAGCACATATTAAGTCACACTGGGGAGAAACCATTTAGCTGTGACCAATGTGGAAAACCTTTCGCTGCAAATGGTGACCTTAAAAAACACCAACGCATTCACACTGGAGAGAAACCGTATAGGTGTGAGCAATGTGACAAAACTTTCACTGTAAATGGTGACCTTAAAAAACACCAACGCAGTCACACCGGAGAGAAACCGTATAGGTGTGAGCAATGTGGGCAAATGTTTGCTCACGTGAGTACCCTAAAAACCCACCAACGCATTCACACTGGAGAGAAACCGTATAGGTGTGAGCAATGTGGGCAAATGTTTGCTCAAGTGAGTACCCTAAAAACCCACCAACACATTCACGCTGGAGAGAAACCGTATAGGTGTGAGCAATGTGGCAAAACTTTTACTTTGGCGCGCTACCTAAGAAGCCACCAACGCAGTCACTCAGCATCGTGTTGAACATGTTTTAGAGGAGTCACCCTGCTTCCTCTATGTGTTGTTCTATCCTGAGCTTCTTAACAAACTGAGGGCTAAGAACAGTAACTTTAGAATCAGCACTGATGTCATTAGCGGCACACGTGACTGAATTTTAAGCCACGTGACTGTTTGTCAAATGGCTGTTTCTTGCAGAAATGCACCTTGGGAGTTGTAGTTAACTTCTACTCTGTTTTTTTACTTTTTGAGATTCATGTTGATCTGAGTTGTAGAAGTACAACTAACAACTGGTTAAGTAACTAAGTAAAATGTGTTACATAGCATTGTCTATGGTAAAAATGAATGGAACTTTTACTTCTGGAACCAGGTACGTCCAAAATAGCTCTTCGCACCTTGTAACTCTATAGTGCTAATTTAGCTCTCAGCTTTAGGTAATTTTGCTTATTTTTATGGATTCTCAATAAAACTGTGAATAAATAGTTGATTTCGGTTATACATAATAAGGAACAAAAAGTTTTGTGTGGGTATGCAACTAACAAAAACATCATCATACATGTTTATACCAATCCATTTCACACACAAAAAATCCCACAATCAGTGACTGAGAAGGGAACAGGCTGAAGCTCAAGGCTTTTTTTTTTTAACCTATCCTATACAATCCATAAGATAACACAGAATATTAGCAGTATGAAAAAAAGAAAATTTACTATAAATTGTAAAACTAATTATTTTACATCTTTATAATTTTACGTCATAATCCTTTATTATTTTACATTTTAAGGCTTTTTTGAAACTCAACAGAGAGTTACACAATTTTAATTCATCACTAAGATCATTCCATAGTTTGACTCCCAAAACTGAGACACATCTGAATTTTACATTGGTTCTCATTTTACATATGTCGAAGACACACAGTCCTCTTAGATTATAATTTCCTTCTCTTAACTTAAAAAAAATGTTGAATACAAATAGGAAGGCTTTTATTCCTAACTCGAAAAAGTAATTCCAATGTTTTTAAATACACAATATCTAAAGATTTTGAAATGCAGGACCCTACGAGTAACGGATTAGTGGATTCACGGTAGCGAGCTTTATCTATTATTCTAATAGCTCCTTTCTGGAGTTTAATTATAGAGTCTATATTTGTTTTATATACATTTCCCCAGACCTCAACACAATATGACATATATACATATATATAAGTGAACATTACAATATATTCAAACATTTCTTATTCAACAGATCCCTTGTTTTGTAAAGAATAGCAACAGATTTAGATCATTTCCGTTTGATATATTCTATATGTGGCTTCCAGCAGAGTTTATGATCTATAATCACTCCCACTTTGTTTCATATACTCTATCAAGTTCAACTCCAATTAAATTCAGTTTTATTTCACAGTTAACTCTGATTCCACTGAACACCATAAATTTAGTTTTATTTTCATTGAGTGATAACTTATTAATGTCAAACCATTTTTTTTAACATTATCAATTCCCTTTCAACTGTTTTCAATAATTCTTTCATGTCCTCCCCTGAACAAACTAAACTTGTATCATCAGCAAACATAACAAATTCCAACTTATTAGAAATTGTACAAATATCAATCAAATAAAGTATAAATAACTTAGGTCCCAATGCCGAACCTTGTGGAACACCACAGGCCACTCTTCTGAACTGTGATTCAGTATTATTAACTTTTACATATTGAAACCTATTAGTTAAATAACTTCTTAACCACTGTTGTGTGACACCTCTTATACCATAGTGTTCCAATTTCTGCAGAAGTAATGAATGATCTATTGTGTCAAACGCTTTATGTAAATCAATAAATACACCTATAGTGTGTTGTTTCTTATCTACTGCTGTTGCTATATTTTCCACAAAATCCATCACTGTTAAAGATGTTGATCGCTTGCTCCTAAACCCTAAACTCAGTAACTTATATTTCTCAATAAAGTCATCAAGTCTATTTACAAATAGTTTTTTGTGTATTTTAGTCTGTAGTTTGATACAATATGTTTGTCACCATTTTTATAAATTGGAGCCACTTTCATTTTATAGGGAAAAATACCTGTTTGAAGAGATTGATTACATATGTAAGTAAATGGCTCGAGGACACAGTCAGTTACTTCTTTTATGAGTCACATATTAATATTGTTATTATCAGTGGATTTTTTTTTTATTCTTAGACTTTCTGAACACATCACTCTCACAAACTCCACCGAGGAACATTGTATTGTTGTTGTCAAACGCAAAATCAAGATTATTGTCTTCATCTGTAGGAAGGTTAATTTCCTTTTGCCAAGTTTGTTCCTACATTAACAAAAAAAAAATCATTCAACTCGTTAACAATTTCCTCTATATTTTCAATAACTGAATTGTCATTTTCACTACAATTGTTAATCATGTCATTAAGCACTTTCCAGGTAGCCTTAATATTATTTTTATGTTTTTGCAACAATTGATCAGAACAGTCTTTTTGTTGCAATCTCATAATAGATGTCAGTCTGTTTTTATACTTTTTGTACTTGTCCTCCTTTTCCTTTGTTCGATGCTTGATAATATAGAGCCTATTTTTCTTTTTACAAGCTTTTTCCGAACCCTTTGTTAACCATGGTACACTCTTTCAGTGGACAATGTTGGTCATAAAGTTTCAAGAATGTATCTAAAAATGTATTTTATGATTGATTAGTATCTTCTACATGAACTTCCTGCCAATCATGATTTAAAAGTTCTGCTTTAAGAGCCACAATTGCCTCTGGTGATGTTCTTCTTCAGTATGGCTGTTAAATTTAATATATTGTTATTAAGTGTCATTGAGTTATAGTAACGAGGGGACAGTAATGATTACAGGCAACAAGTTGGTTTGGTGTGAATGTTACATTTGCCATTACCAACCAATTCTTGTTATTACTGTCAATTAAATGTATATTGGTCACCATATTATGTTAGTCTTGTAATAATGTACTATTGTTATTATTAGTTTAGTGCTGGGACTGCAGTGTTGTGTGTAACATGAGCGCCCTCTGCTGGCCCTTAAATTACCAGTCTGCTGTTTCTTGTCATGTGCCTCAAATATTCCTTTGTTTATTTTAGAGTTTTCTGGGTTTTGTTACCATGAAACTGACTGTGTGAGACCTGATATCATTTTATTATCAGAATAAACAGCTGGTTACTCACCAGACTTTGCAGTAGATTGTTGTGAGATATCTACTCACCAATTAAATTATTCCTTGTTTCTTGGTTCTGACATTTATTTCTTTAGAACATCCAAACATCCAACAAACTCTCTCTACTGCAGAGAGCAGCCAGGACTGAATTATTGTGGAATTATTATTGTGCATGATTCAAATATGAAATTAATAAAAAGGCCATAACGAGGAACTGGATGAAAAATGACCCTCCAAGCCCAGAACAGTGGCTGAGTATTGTTGATGTGCTCAATGGAAAGACTGACTTATTTCCTAAGAATGAACCAACAGTGGCACAAATGGACTGTACATGAAAAAAGAAATACTCAACAGACCTAAAGGAGTGAAAAAAGCTGCAACAAGAGCGGTGTGCCCCACTTCCACTTATTGTTTTTACAGTTTTACTTTATTCTTCTTCTCTACTTCCTCTGTTTACCTCCCTTGCATTGTTGTGCAGCTGACCATGTGTATGTGTAAAATAAAAATAAAAAGTTTAAAAAAAAAAAAGAAAAGAAATTATTCATCCATCAACATAACTCATTAGAGTTATTATAATAATATAGAAATGGTCCCTCTTGGTTATGAAAAGTTTTAAGGGCCGAACCTAAATATATAAATGTATAAATAATTATATAATTAAATGCTTAAATATATCATAAAATATTTGAATAAAGAATTATATAATTTAATGCTTAACTGTCACAATTGTATTTATTTATTGATATATATATATATTTATACATTTGCATATTTATTTATTCTTTTGTATATTAATTTTATTGATCTATTAATAATTGTGTTTATTTATATATACTTTCTTTTATCCAGGTTAAAGCTATAATATGTAATTATTCCACATTAAAATGTCTAAAAACAACCAGACCTGTGTTATATATGTTGTTGAGTTGTGTATTTTCAAACCCAGAGAAATCTGTAATTTAATCAAAGTAACGGACCGTTTCATTTGGTCGCCTGTCGATGGCGTCATACCTCCTCTACCAAAGAGTAAACACGCACCAGATGCATACGGCGGCGCTGTGTTTGTCCGCTACAATGGCGTCTACCAAAGAGTAACTTACACACATACAAGATAATACATCGGCGTTGTGGTTGTTCCACACAAACTGTTATAAATGGACTTTTATTCAGTTTTAAGACACATTTTCATGATAAATTTAGGTGGTTTTTAACTATATCTTTTAGCCGGAAGAAGGATTTTAGTCATTGGACGTCTGGATCTTAAGTTATCAGAGAAATAAACTGGACAAACGTTAGCAGCAGCTCGGCTAACAGCCCCTCCAGGAAGTCCGGTGGTCGCCAACATTGTCGGCGAAATATTGATTTTTTAGGTGAAACAGTTTTATTCAGTGTTTTTACCTGTAATCTCCGGGTCCGTTTGTTCTGGAGAGGAGGAGACCTCTGTGGGTAAAAACATCCTGAATGATGAACTCTGGAGTAATCCTATCCCGGTGAAGCTGGTTATTTAACAACAAAGACAACAACTCCCATGATCCCTTGCTACTTCACACCGTCATCACACTCCGTCTGTTGTCGTTGTTCTGATTGAGACGTCTAGCAGCTGAAATTACATGTTGTGCGTTTAAAGCGTCTGATTGGTGAACGAAGAGTATTTCAGACCCAACAGGATCTCGGATCGTTAATACAGCTTCATTAATTTCTGTCAGTCAGTCAGGACTGATATCGTTTCCTCAGTCTAATCTAAAAACAGCTTCAGAGCACATCTGTTCAGCTGCAGCCAACATATCCACCACTGTAGATTAAGATCTGCACCAGGTGCTGCCATCTTCAATTTGCCGAAAGCAGTGGATCCAAGTTCAACCACCAATCACAGCACAGAGTCTGTAGATAAACACAAGTATAAATAAATAAATAAATAAATAAAATTATACATAGATAATTGAATGTGTGAATAAATGAGTACACAAATTTAACCTTTATATTTAATGTCTCATTTAATTTGTTATTCATGGATGGTGACGATTAAGCATTAAGTTACATATTTATTTATTCATTTATTTAAACATATTATATATTTATACAATTATTAAGCATTAAGTCATAAATTTTTTTATCCATTTATTTAAGTGTTTTATTACATAATTATATATTTATTAAGCATTAAGTTACAATTATTTTTTTATTTATTTAATCATGTTATAAAATTATATATTTATTCATTTATTTAAACATATTATATATTTATACAATTATTAAGCATTAAGTTATACCATTTTTTTTATCCATTTATTTAAGGATTTTATTACATAATTATTTTTTTATTTATTTAATCATGTTATAAAATTATATATTTATTCATTTATTTAAGCATTTAATTATATAATTATTTATGTATTTGTATATTTAGTTTTGGCTCTTAAAACCCTCCATACATGTTGGCCACACAATTAGAATTATTACTGTTATTAATCGTGATTTTGTGAGTCTATAAGTCTGTTAAGTTTTAGTGACTGAGATAAAAGCACAAGAAAACACGTTCAGATTTAGTTACATATTTATTACTGAACAGTCAAACAGGAGAAGCTGGTAAACAACGTTTCGGCTTGTGAATGATTGAAATGAATGATGCAGAGTCATTGATTGTGTATTTGGTGATGAGAGACGTGATTGATCCGCAGCAGAGACGGTAAGCAGGTTTAGACTCAGATCCATAAACCTCTACTGCACCACATTCATTTCACAGCTGTAGTTACTGTTCAGAGCTACATTTTATGAGTAAAACAGACGATGTATTCTATATTTTTATAACTGTAATGAATCTAGATGACTGTAGAGATGTTTTCACTCTGACATTAGAGGATCTTTTTCTGTTGACCAGAATAAAAAATCCACATTAAATCTCCTTTGATTCAATGTTGTATCACAATAAAACATAAAAAAATATTCATATAGCCTTTAAACAATAAACAGTAACATAGCAAAACAAAAATCATAACATAATCAATTAACTAAAACTAAGTTTTACAGCCAGTGGACGTTTGTGAGTCAACTGAATCCCTCAAACACTCTAAGCAGACAACTTTCCTGCACTTGGAAGTTTTTTTGCAGCTCATTTTCATCTGATTTTTTTTTTTTTTTTAGAATTTAATTATGAATTGACACGTTTGGCAGATCACGCACTCCAACTGATGCCGTTGCCTAGCAACCGAGCAAAAACGTTTAAACACGCACCGCGTGGAAATAAATGCATTTCATATATCAAGTGGTGGTTTTAGGTATAAATGCCCGTGTTTTTAATAATTAATTAACAGTAGGATGTGCTTCACAACATAGTTTTTAGGAAATTAGCATTAATTAACGTACAGTTGGAAAAACTGCCACGGGTAAATTTACTCCATTGCTTTTTAATTTGCAATTTGTTATAATTTTGGCTGTTAATGCATACGGCTTACATTTAGGGTGTGGATTTTTTTTTTTTTTTTAATTTTGGAAGTTCAACCTCAGCTCTATAATAAGTCTGTAGTAAACTTTATAGCCACATTAAGGACACTGAGATCCTTATGGAAACAAATATCCCCATTAAAACCGTTATTCTGAATCCCACCACCATTACAACATAAAGTCATGCATTCTATTATATAAGGCTTTCAACCGCTGTCGCCAAGTGCTTGTTGGGTCTCTAAATTAAAGAGTTCGGTCTTGACCTGCTGTATGTGAAAACTGCCCTGAGATGACTTTTGTTCTGATTTGGCGCTATATAAATATAAAAATTGATTGATTGATTGATTGATTGATTGAACCCTGGCTTCAAAATTGTAGTTTTGACTATTTTCCTGGTTTCCACTGGGGACATTGCTGCTGTATTATGGAGCACATGAATCAAAAGTATGCGATTTAAATTGTGTGTGTGTGTACAATAGACTGTAAAAAAAAAATAACCATGATGTCACTCATTGGTTTGTGGACTCCCATTTCGAAGCCTGGAGTTTGCATTTTGACCGTCGCCATCTTGGATTTTTGGGGGCGAGAAGTGATCATATTTGGATAAGAAGGTAGTACAACCAAACGCTGAACAAGACTTTTTTAGGCAACCAAAATGTTACAATTAACTTTCATGAACTGACAACACACTGAAATAGCGACGGCTATACTCGTTGTCATGGTAGCAACTTACCTGTGACGGCACCCACCATGCCTTGATTATTCACAGCTTTAAGCCTTTTAGAAAATTTAAATGGGTGACTTATATAAAATAATTCACTGCGAGTACAGTTGTCAAGAACGGGGAAATTAGCTAAAGAGACCAAAACCGTTGTTTGTACCAGGCTGTAAACATGTTTATTTCTGCTGTAAAGTTCTGCATTTTAACATGGGGGTCTATGGGGATTGACTCGCTTTTGGAGCCTCAAGTGGTCGTTCAAGGAACTGCGGTTTTTGCTGCTTGATGCCACCCTGCCGAAACCTCTTAACTACCCCTTGTAAACGTTCTAGATCCGCCACTGCAGGTGAGAGACCATAGACTGTATAAAAATACGGACGTAGTTACCGTGACGTCACTCGTTGGTTTCTGAAGAGCGGTTTTGAAGCTCAAAGTGAGCCGCTCCGGCCGTCACCATCTTGGCAGTGCGTGACGCTGCCCAACTCCCAGCCAATCAATCAAAAATGGGCAAAGAGGCGGGGCCGAACGGCTGAAACAAGCCACCTAGCGGCTGGCAGACCTGTCACTCAAAGCAGCCATGTCCTTCATTATGCAGAACTTTACGGCTTAATAAAATTTAAACAGGTGAGTTATAAAAAAATTCACCCCCTGTACAGTTGTCATGAAAGAGGAAATTAGCTACAGAGACCAAAACCGTTGTTTGTACCAGGCTGTAAACATGTTTATTTCTGCTGTAAAGTTGGGCATTTTAACATGGAGGTCTATGGGGATTGACTCGCTTTTGGAGCCTCAAGTGGTCGTTGAAGGAACTGCAGTTTTTGGCTTCATTTTTCAGCCCCGGAGGTTGCTGCTTGAGAGAGACAGACAGGTTTAAAATGATGTGAATCTTGGCTCTCTCTTTCTTCAAATAATGTTTAGAGACCCAACATTTTTCTCACTACTCAAATCATCAATTTCTTCATAATACATTGAGCTCAGAGTTGACCCTCACAGCATAAAATCATGCATTCTATTATATCAGGCTTTCAATCCCGAGCCCTGGCTTTAAAATTGTAGTTTTTACTGTTTACTGCTATTCTCTTGGTTTCCACTGGAGTCTTTTCTGCTGTATTATGGAGCACTGCAAGGCAATGATCCATTAAAAAAGATGCTCCAGAAAGAGGAGGATCAGTTAAAGTGGGCATGAGACTTTCAAGTACTATCTTCTTGGAAGAGACTTCATTCTTCAAACTGACCGTTGGGGTCTGCAGTGGCGCAATAAAATGAAAGACTAAACATCTCTACTCACAACTCTCTAATGTAAAATGAAATGAATGAGGCACAAACTGTCACTTTTGGCTCTAACCAGCCATTTATTCTGGTAATAACTAAATGATATCAGGTCTCTCACAGTCAGTTTCGTGGTAACAAAGTCTACAAAACACTGAAACAATGAAAGAAATAGTGGAAGATTTACTTTGAAGCTAATATCAAGCAAGCACAACACAAATTAAAATAAATCATCAAGAAAAGCATTTGCTGTGGTCATCAGGAGTACACGAAATACACTTTTACCAACGAAAACTAACTTCTTATAGTGTTTTTAACTGAGTTTATACACATCAACCTTCCACAGGGACAGGAAACCACAGACTGGTAATGGAGTTTAGGGCCAGCAGGGGGCGCTCATGTTACACATAACACACCAGTCCCAACGGTAAACTAATAATAATACATTATTACAAGACTAACAAAATAAAATAGTAAATAACATAATATTAAAATGGAAAGGACCAATAATACATTTAATTTACAGTAATAACAGTAAGAATTGCCCAGTAATGGCAAGTGGAATCATTACCTCCGTCACATTCACACCAAACCAACTTGTTGCCTGTAATCGATCTGCTTTGGCAGCTTTGTTCATGATCAAACTGCCCCCTTATCAGTAACTCTTCAGGACTATACCTCAGTGACATTTATTAACATTATATTGAATTTAATAGCAATATCGGACACGAAAATGTTAGCAGAAAGGCTTTAAACTCAAGGCCTACTTTAGCGGTTTAGCTAGCAGCACCGTTTAATGTTGAATAAAGAAATCTCAGAAACATGTATCTGCTGTTTTTACTGACATTATGACTCTTGACTCTTCATAAAAATCTCCCCAAGTCCTCCTGTTTTGTTGGATACATTTCAGAAATGTGTATATTTGTGGAACAAAAACAATAATTCAGCTGCTGATAATAGCAAAGGACAAAAGCTAACATTAATGTGGGTTATATTTAAATCCACTGATTTCTAAAATAATTCAAAATGTGGAATTCTGTAGATCTAAAGAGTCATTTACATATTCATTCAACACAATTCATTCAAACTCAACATGACACTCAAAAATGAAAAGTAAAAAATCTTTCAGGCTAGAAGTTAACTTCAACTTCCAAAGTGCATTTCTGCAAGAAACAGTTAATCATTGAGTTTTACATTCAGCCACATGCGCTGCTGATAGCGTACACGCTGATTCTGAAGTTACTGTTCGTAGCCCTCAGTTTGTAGAGCAGCTCAAGACAGAACAACGCAGTTATTAAACCTGCAGTACAGAACTTCTGTCTCCCCCTTCTGGCAGTGAGAGTAATTACAAAAACACTGTCGATCCGCGCTTACATTTTAGGTTCTGCCGTAGTCTACTCCGCCTCTACTATTGCAGCTGTAAAACGGTGGACAAATTGTTTTGAGCATCACACAACTGCTGTGAAAAGAACCATTTCTGATCTCATCAGAATTTGATCCATGCAGTACAATAACATTAGGAAAATCTAGAAGAACCGCACTATGAAATTATTTTTATTCAAATTAGCAGAGAGCTAACCAGAAGTTAGCCAGCTCAGCTGGCAGAAGTCTCTGGTGTACATGCTCTTCCCATACAGCATTCGCAGTCTGCATTATTGAGCCAGTGCAGGAATGTCGCCACCGACACCAGATTTAAAAACTCTGTATACTGTCAAATACAGAGATTTATCTGTGTGAGCTTGTTTGGCAATGGCTTGAGTGTAACAGACGTTAATTTATATGTAAAAGTCCCACACTATAACTTTAAGACACGGAGAGGAGGCAGGGGGACACCGCTGACCTGCCTTCAACACGATGCTGAGTGACTGCGTTGGTGGATTTTTAGGGAATGCCTCCAAGTAAACGTTTTCCCACATTGCTCACAATTATATGGTTTCTCTCCTGTGTGGATGCGTTGGTGGATTTTTAGATGAATGTCTTGAGTGAAAGCTTTCCCACATTGATCACACCAGTACGGTTTCTCTCCTGTGTGAATGCGTTGGTGGATTTTTAGTTCACTGACCCTGATGAAAGTTTTCCCACATTGCTCACACCAGTACGGTTTTTCTCCAGTGTGAATGTGTTGGTGGCGTTTTAGAGTACTGTCATCAGTAAAAGTTTTCCCACAATGCTCACACTTGAATGGTTTCTCTCCAGTGTGAATACGTTGATGGCGTTGAAGGGAATCTCCATAGGCAAATGTTTTCCCACATTTCTCACACCTGTACGGTTTCTCTCCAGTGTGAATGCGTTGGTGGATTTTTAGTTGACTGTCTGTAGTGAAAGTTTTCCCACATTGCTCACACCTGTACGGTTTCTCTCCAGTGTGAATGCGCTGGTGGATTTGTAGAGTACCGTTTGTAGTGAAAGTTTTCCCACAGTGCTCACATCTGTACGGTTTCACTCCAGTGTGAATGCGCTGGTGTTTTTTTAAGGCACTTCTTGTATTGAAGTCTTGCCCACACTGGTCACAGCTGTGAAGTTTCTCTCCGGTGTGAACTCTCTGATGAATCTTTAAATATGTTGATGTGGTGAAGGCTTTGTCACAGTGCTGACAGCGGTGATGTTTGACTCCCTTTCTTCCTGTTTGTTTCTATGGCAACAGACAAACACACAGAAAGAGTAAGTGAGGTGACATGGTGGAGTGAGTGATCTAAAACCATAAATAACATTAAGATCATGTCTTGGGAACATAACCCACAGTGTTCAAGTTGGACTCAAATATTTTTTCGACCTTTATTTATTCAGGGAAGTTTCACTAAGAGGCAGCTTCTCTTTTGCAGGAACACGCTGATCACATTACCACCTGGAAGCTGCCCAGTACAACCACAGTCTGACCTGTGGGCCACTGAGCAGCTCTACTGGAGCAGTCGGGGTTAAGGGCACCTCAGTGGTGGTAATGCCAATTTCTACAACTTTATATTTCATTTCTCATCTCTCAAGCTGTTTTTTCTACAAATTGGTTCTTCCCCTGCTTCAGGTCCTGGACTGACCCACCTGTGTGACGGGGCTCACCTGTTGTGTGACCGCGGCCTGAACGCCACTAGGCTGACTTTGCTGCTGCAGGAGGATCTGCTGCTGAGGCTGCTGGATGATGTGCTAGAGAACAGGAGGAAAAGTGAACATATAAGAGCAACTGAAGGGAGTGAGAGACACACTCACACACATTGAATCCTGAGGAAAGATCATTTATCTGACTGTAGTCAGCAGGACGTTTTAGAGTTCAAGAATGTGGAAAACAGGAGTGTTACAGGTCTAACCCCGGGATTCCACCGGGAGCGTGTCAGAAGCGGAGCGTCTTCACTGCGGGGAAGCCTTCTGCCGTTTAAAGTCAGTTGCACTCCTACTACAGTAATTACAGCAGCCTAGTCAAAGCTGATGAAGTCCCTTAAGGCTACCGTAATTACTGCAGTAGCAGGGCAACTAAACTGCCCAATTTTGTTAACTTGCTCAACTTTCGTTGATCCTCATGCTTCTGCTGTGGTTAATTAGGCTATGTCGTTAAATGGTTTCTTTATTCATCTGCTTTAATTGCGTTTATTGTTGATATACAACCAGGAGTCTGCACGGGGTGTTTTATTTTGAAAATTGACTGGATGTTTAATGCTGTTTCTGTGTCTGACTTCCTGCCCAGCTGGATCTGCTCTGTGCTGCTTGACGCGGCCTCCGTAAAAAAAAATAGTCGAGGCGTCTATCTTTAGCGCAGCGGAGCGGCGAGCCACTTCTGGGACGCTTCTGAAACACGCCGCGGCGCCCGGTGGAATCAGATACATTGACTAGAGTGGCCATGATCAGCTCCGGCAGCCGCGACGGAGCCGGAACGTGGCACTGACGCACCCGGTGGAATTCAGGGGTAAAGGTTGTCACGGTGTAAATGCTCATGTTGTCATGATCATATACTGGCCACATTATCCTGTGCTGTAGTGGAACATATGTGGAACAACCAAACCACCTTTATTTTTGGACAAAACCAGCTTTTTATGATCCACTCTAGGTTTTTTGTTCTTCCATAGAAAACATGTCATTATATTTTGAGCTCTTTAAACCGCTGTGGTGTGAATTTAATAGGTATAGATGAGAATAAGAAAGATATTCACCTCTGTTTGACCCCAGAATAACAGAGGTAACAATCCATCGTTTCAGGTCTTCTCTTATTGTTTTTAGAGGGACTGGATCGATATTTTCAAATATCCTGAAAATCACACTTCAATCAAAAATAAGCAAAAAGCTAGGTAATCCCTCTAAGACCACGTGTTACATAGTTGAGCGAGAACACAAAGGAAGCTTTTATTGTTAACGTCAGGTGGTAAAATATACAGAAGATGAGTCTGCTGGTGGGTCCCTGTTGTTAGTTCACTTATAGAGACTTCTTCAAACTACTCTGTATTTGGTACTTTACTTATTTTGATGAACATGTGAGAGACATTCAGAGTGGCTTCATCTCCAGAAGACCCGCATCTCTGCAGACAAACAGCTTAATGTAGCTGAAATAATAATGAAGAGACGATGGACTGATCAGATACAGGACCAGCTGTTGGGTTTCCATCCTTCAGACCGAGATACACGCAGCGGGCACATTTTGACTCCTTGACTCAGAGCTAGGTGTCCTGGACTGACCCACCTGTGTGACGGGGCTCACCTGCTGTGTGACCGCGGCCTGAACGCCACCAGGCTGACTTTGCTGCTGCAGGAGGATCTGCTGCTGAGGCTGCTGGATGATGTACTGAGTCCCGATGGGGGCGCGGACAACCTGCAGGATCTGACCTGAGAGACAAACAGAAGCTGTAACGTCACATGACTGTTCAGCAGCATTTCTGTCATGAAGATATAAAACTGAACGTGTAGAAATGTTTTACCTTGACTGGTGATGAGCTGTTTGTATGTGGAGACCTCTGCTGGTAAAGTAAACGCTGCTGCACTCTAGTGGAGGAAAAGAGAAAAAACATGTAAGAGTGACTGAACAAAAATGAATATGAAGTGAAAAACAGATCTACTGTCAAGTGATTTAAAACAGTCGTTATATAATAAAGTTTCAGAAAGTGGGAATAACAAAAATAACTGAAAACAATGTAAGTTGACTTGATAAACTTGTGTGTCACCGTCTGTTCATCATTCACAGCTGTTAATCAACAGAGGAAGAAATGAAGATGATGTAATCCATAATCATCTTATACTTGTTTCACCACAGGATGTTTGAATGTCTGGTGGAACTGCTGAGTTGAATCTGTAATAGCTAGTATTAAGATTACCACTGATTACAGGAGAAGTTGAGGGAATGTTTCCATTGAAACACCAACAGGTACTGTTGTATCAAATTGTTGCAGAAAAAAGGTACCAGAGCAAAAAACTCTCTCTTGAAAATAAAAAGGGAGTCAGAGGTCCAAGCAGCAAAGTGTTCTTTAATGCCGGCAAAAAAGGGGAGCAATCAGCACTTTTACAAAGAACCAAATCGCTCCAAAGGTTTTTTCTTTGGGGTTCATTGTTTTTATGTCCTTGGGTCGGCTTAGGTCACACCTTATCATCCACCCTCCCTCATTTTTGACCAATTATTATGTTACTTTTATCTCCGTCACTCGTTGTTGGTCAAAACTCTTCAAAACAGGTTTTGAGGTGTTTGAGGATATGTACTGGCATATTCAATTCTACCTGATTATATCCAATTTTTATATATAAGTATTGGGAATCATTTTACACCATTATTGCCAAGTTGTCTTCTGGCCTTTTATTTTTTTATAAGTTATTCTAGTCATTTTACACCCTTATTTCTTGATCTCTTCCAGAGAGTATGTTTAAAAGGTGAAGACTTTAGCAGACCCAAGCAAAGTGACATGTAATACAAACACACTCCAATTTCTCCAGTGTATGATTATGATTCTTCTACCGTGCCTCTATACGTACAGTGTGATTAAATATGGTTCATGAGATTATAACTACACCAATACAAATTGTATCACACTAGCCCTTATTGCTTATAAACTTATAAAATCAATCTGCATAGCTTAATATTGTCTTTAAGCACAACAATGACTTTTAATGAAAATACACCACAGTAGCTCTTAAACAACACTTTCTAACTTCCTGGAATGATGTTTTGGGGGGATTTCTACATCTGCAAGTATTAAAAAAAAACAAAAACAAGCTGAAGGCAGAGCTGGTATTGATTTCCTAGTGTAGCTGACTTTGATAGTGATGATTTTAGAGATTTTCTTTGGTTGACTACTGCCCTAGCAACCAGTTTAGCGGTGTGTTTCTCGTCTGCTACGCTGCGCGCACACACACGCTGAGAAAGAGCAGCAAAACGCATCCTTTGTTTATGTTATTTGCCAAATTTATAATTTATGTGCGTTTGTTTAATTTCGGCTCATTGTGAGAGTCTCTGCTGCGTTTTGCTGTCGTTTATCGTTGACTAACTGGTCGAGTTTTTGGCTTTCGACTTGCCTGTTGGTGAGCTCAGAGATAGAAACTAGAGGGACGGAGAGATGAATTTAAATACATGAAGTCCTGAACACTGACCTGTTTATCGGTGGTAGCAGAGGGTGAACCTGGTTCTTCTCTTTTAACAGGGTTGTTGGTGTGGTTCTCCAGGTTCTGGTTCTCCTCTATTTTGATCTTGTAGTGGTCCTGGTCTGTGAAATCCAGCAGGTCTCCTCTCTGACTGATGGACTGTTCTTCTTCTTCTTCTTTTTCCTGTTTTATGTCGGGTAGCAACCAGTGTTGAGGTGCATTACTGACACCTGCTGTGTTGTTGGAGTGTGAACCAGAGTTTTCTGTCCCCTTAAACAAACAAACACAAGAGAAAAACATTAAAAATAAAATAAAAATAACAATATCTCAAATGATCCAATAATTCAGCAAAAATCAAAGATTAGAGAAAAAGTCCAAAAACTGAAAACAGATTTGTGTATCAGAACTTTGTTTTTTCTTCTTTCCTCTCCCATTAATCATCTCACGACCCCTCAGATTTATCTGCTGACCCTTTGGAGGGGCCCGACCCCTAGGTTGGGAACCACTGGACTAAACTAGCTAACTGTATATAAAGTAGTGTAAACTAGCTCCACCTCCAGCAGCTACAACAGTAACATGCTGCTCTAACACTGATGCTTCACTATTAATAATCTAATGATGTCATATATAATAATATATCAGTCAGAGGGACCAAACCACTACTTTTACTGCAATACTTTAACTACATCAAGCTCATAATACTTATGTACTTTTACTGCAATACTTTAACTACATCAAGCTCATAATACTTATGTACTTTTACTGCAATACTTTAACTACATCAAGCTCATAATACTTATGTACTTTTACTGCAATACTTTAACTACATCAAGCTCATAATACTTATGTACTTTTACTGCAGTAGGATTTTTCATGCAGTATTTTTACTTGCAGTGAAGTTCAGTATCTGACATTAACTAGAAATCCTCTTCAGAAACATTTTAAATGTCTGATTTCTGGGTTTTTTTTAATGTGTGATGATACTGAAATCAGGAAACACTGAAACCTTTTTGTAGTTTTTATGGCCAAAAGAATCCCTGAACACAAAGTCTGGAAGTGTTTTAGTTTCCTTTTTTTCAGACTTTCTCTCCAACAACAGAATGAACAGATGATACACGGACCCTCCAGACTCGTCCTCGTGTCTTTAGTCTCATTATGAAGCCGGTTTCATCATGAAGTCCTGAACACTGACCTGTTTATCGGTGGTAGCAGAGGGTGAACCTGGTTCTTCTCTTTTAACAGGGTTGTTGGTGTGGTTCTCCAGGTTCTGGTTCTCCTCCATTCTGATCTTGTAGTGGTCCTGGTCTGTGAAATCCAGCAGGTCTCCTCTCTGACTGACAGTTTTCTTCTTCTTCCTGTTTTATGTCGGGTATCAACAGCGTTGAGGTAGACAAAACACAAAATTTGAAAACGTCACCTCGGGCTTTTAGACATTTTTAAAAATATTTCTGGACTTTCTATTGATAAAAAGTGTTTATTAATCATGAAAATAATCAATTCTTGATTATTATCTTGTTTTATCTTTCTGATCAACAGTCCAAATTATTTGACATGATATTCAGTTTACTAACAAAAGATTCAAATTCACATGTCAGCAACCTGCAAATGTTTGGCGTTTTTGCTTTAAAAAAATGAATAAAATGATTTTTTTTTTTAAACTTGTGAAGAGGATTTAAATGACGGGAGGAGCAGCGAGTTCAGTGACAAACAGTCACTGCAGCTATAATTATTACTGGAAAATGAGCCACATACAGAGAGAGAGACTGGACTGGGAATATTTTCTGCTTTCTTTAGTCTCTGTGACAGTAAACTGAAGATCTTTGAGAAACACTGATCCACATTTTTCTGTTTTATTATAATCTTTTTATTTCATTTAATTTGATGGTTATTTTTTATTGATTGCATCATCTTTTATTATCTTAACTACCCATCTATTATTGTCTCATTAACTCTTTTGCTTTTTAATTATTTTGGTGAGCATTAGTCTCCTAATCCATATTTACCATAAAGAACATTTGTCCGTCACCTGTAAAGCACTTTGATTTGTTTCATATAAATAAAGTTTGATTGATTGATTGATTGTAAGGTTTAAAACTTACAGTATTGATCAAAGCAGCAGTAACGTTACAGAACTACAACAAAACAGTATAAATTAAACACACAGGGACTGCAACTGACGATTATTAACATAATAATTATATATTTTAACATTTATTCACGTCTTAAGGCACTTTTACAGAACAGTTTTCTTTTTAAATAAATCACTTCTTAAGCCTGAAAACATGAAAGTGACCAGTTAGCCTCTTAGCTTCAGCTCCGTTAGCATTAGCTCCTTTAAAACTACCGTCTAAGCTTGAATTCTTTCAAACTCAGCTCGAACCAAACGTAAATAAACAAATATTAAAGTTAACAGTGAGCTAAAACTACCGCTAACAGCTGTTCGGAGCTAACAGCGGCTAATGAGCTAACTAGTTAGCACCGGAGCTAGCCCAGCATGCTAACGCAGGCGCAGTTCGGGCTTCTCTTCGCTTCTGTTCGTGCTCGCTTCGGTTTTTAATGTGAAACAGACACTTTAATGTGTTCATGGTCTGTTTTTACCTGCAGTCCTGCCGCTTTAAAGCTCAGAAATAAGCTCAACTGTTAGTGCAACAACATAATTATCCCGCCGCCAGTTCGAGATCAACAGCGAGACTTCCGGCCTACCAACGAGACTTCCGGTTAGCTTTATTCTCGTTCAAGATTTCAGTTATTGAGATAAACTCGCCCCCCCCCCCTACCGGTCAGAAGGGAGAACAACAGGCGGCGTGTTTGTTTAATTCAGCAGCCAGTCTCTCCAGGATTTCACAGAGTGTTTATATGATTATTGCAGCAAAAAATGCGATTAAAAAAGTATTTGTAATATTTGTAATATTCTTGTGTGCTTTTACGGAAGGACTGCATTGAATTAGTAGCTTAACAACATGAAAATAAGCTCTTTATTTAATGTGTACTTCTGTCTCTCTTCTGAAGAGATTCTTATATTCACATGTAAACTAGATGGCGAGACATCAAATGAAAACATCGAATTTCATTCAATTTCAGTGGATATGAATTTGACTCATTGATTATTTTCACATTTGCTTTTACTGTAACTAATGATTTCAAATACACATGTGTAACTGCACTCTAAGGGCGCACATTGTTTAGTGTGCACATATTTTATTTATAGCAGTAGTTTGTTATATGTTTATTTTAATGCAAAAAAAAAAAGTTGGACAGTTTTTGTGCTGGGAGAGAGCATGTCACTGTGTGTGTGTGTGTTGACTGTGGCCCGTGCTACTCTTATAGAGAATAAATGTGCAGATCCTGATTCCTGGTGTGACTGGTGTCCTTCAGCCTGTGAGCAACCATCCTACAGCTGCTACAACTGCATATCACAGAGACGACTAGAGTTCAGTGTTAATGTTGAATGTATTTTCTGAACATGAGAACCATGGGCTCAAAGTTATATAAAAAAGAAAATATTGTACTTCAGTTCCATGTATAAGCCTTTTTTAAATAAACGTTCACCTCAACATTGAGAGAGACTGTATTTCACAGTTTTGATTAAGAACATATTCAACCAATGCGATGAGCCCTTCACTAGATGGAATAATTGAAGATCCCTTCATACATTTATTCATCCCAAAATCTACAGTCCTCCCTCTGTTGAAAAATATATTTAAAAGTTTATCTGAAGCTAATATCAAGTAGATTTTTTTTCAATGTTACAGTCTTTTTAGTGCCAAAGTCCCTCTTTTTGTTACTATACTTCCACCGCAGCTCAACAGGAAACACAAAGACTGTTAATGTGTCAGATATGGTAAATCTTGTATAGCGCCTTTCTAGTCTTCCAACCACTCAAAGTGCTTTTACACCACAAATCACATTCACACACTGATGGTTCAGCCATCAAGAGCAATTTGGGGTTAAGTATCTTGCCCAAGGACACATCAGCATGTGGACTGGAGGAGCCGGGAATTGAACCCCCGATCTTCCGATTAGTGGACGACCCGCTCTACCTCCTGAGCCACAGCCGCTCACTTGACATGACTAACTCAGACTGCTGAAGCCTCATATAAGCTTCACATCTACTTTTAAACGACTGTGTGGACACACTGTGGATTTTGGCCTCCATCACTTCCACTGGGCAAGAGGCGGGGTTCACCCTGGACAGGTCACCTGTCAATCACAGGGCTGACATATAGAGAGTCGTTAGAGTTACTAATTAACCTGACCTGCATGTTTTTTGGTCTGTGGGAGGAAGCCGGAGCATCCAGAGAAAACCCACGGAGGCAAAAGAAGAACATGCAACACAGAAGGGCCTCAGCTGGCCGCTGGGTTCAAACTGAGAACCTTCTTGCGGTGAGGCGGCGACTCTTGTCTTTCTTCTCCACAGGTTTAGGAGAGCAGTGTTGGGTGAACTTGTCTCTATGCTTGGTGTGTTTCAGGCTGAGCAGGACGCAGCTGTCGGCTCTTCATTTGCATGGAGAGGAAACAGTGATCGGTTCTCCTCAGAGCTTTATAACTGATAGCTTCATGCACCTTCCTCACTGTGATACAGAGAGCAGCACAAACCAAGAGAACCAGCATGTCTTTCATCTGCATCTGCGTCTTGGTACTCACTGTGTGTACCAAAGGTTGGTCATCTCTTCAGTCTACGTTCAGCTCATGTTCACTGTTTGGTTGGTTGTTGACTTGATGTTCCTGTGTTGTGTTTTTCAGTGAGCTCAGCAGACATTCTGGTCACCCAGACTCCAGAATCCCTCTCAGTCCAGCGGGGAGAATCTGCCACCATCAGCTGTAAAGCCAGCAGCGCCATCGATAATGATTTAGCCTGGTACCATCAGAAACCAGGAGAAGCTCCTAAATTCATTATTGCTTTTGATTCTAGTATGTCATCAGGTCGATACCAAGGCAGTGGATATAATTATGATTTTAGTCTGACCATCAGTAACGTACAGGCTGAAGATTCAGGAGTTTATTACTGTCAGCACCATGAAGAGTTTCCACTCACACAGTGATACAGAGCCGTACAAAAACCTCAGTCAGTTAAACAGGAAGTGACTGTAGCTGAAAGAGACTCAAGATTCAGCATTTTGTTTTTGATGCTGTTTCAACAGCTCAGAGTTAAAGTCAGATCTACAAAGTTTTTTCTATTTTTTCTATATTTTTTCAAGGAGCTGGAAGCACCCTAGTTTTGTGGTGCAGGACACTGCTTGTTGTGCCATTTTGCACAACCTCTGCCTCAGGGATGGAGACACACTCGAGCCTGTAGAAGAGGTACTGCATGGGCCAGATGACGGAGGTGGTCAGCTTCAGCCATACTTGCAGTGTGATCCTTCAGCACCAAACAACACTCCTCCAGCTCCCATGACTATTATCGAGGAGACACGTTGAAAACAAAGCTAATTCAAATGTTCTTCAAGTTTTTTGGTTCAAGTTTCAATACGCAGTATTTAATCATTTATTGCTATTTATTGCTGTCAATGTTCGTAGTCATTTTTTCCATCCATTACAGTTTGGGTTCCATCCTAATTATTCTACAGAGGCTCCTGATTGCTTTTTTATAGAGCAGCTTAAATCGTCATTCAATAAAGGTGAATGGTTGGAGCATTTTTTCTGGATCTTAAAAAGGCATGTGACACATTGAACCATGATACTCTCATTTACAAACTTTCCAAATTAAAATAATTTTGCTGATAAAACTCTACAATGGTTCAAATCCTAGCTTTCTAACTGTAAACAGTGTGTTATTAATGAGAGATCATCTTTTCAAGAGCGTAAAAAAGGGTTCACAGGGTTCAGTCCTTGGCCCATTTCTCTTATTAATCACTTATCAGAATCATGTTCTGGAGCAGGTTTCCAGATGTATGTGGATGATACGGTCATATATCTGGTGCAACTGTTTGGTCAGTTTGTACCCGGCTGTCTCAGCATTTACAGTCCACTGCAGCATGGTTTGAAAACTCACGTCTCACACTCAACATTAAGAAATTTCTGGCATTTTGCAGAAGTTCATGAGTTAAATTTAGAGATTAATGGACGATGTATTGAAGAAGTTTTGGAAGTCAAATATATCAGCCTGATGTTAGATTCCCAACTTAAATTTGAGAAGCATATTAAAATGGTGAGCAAGTTCGCAAAAGCAAAATTACATGCATTTAGACTCATTAGAGATTGTTTACCATATCATGCTGCAAATAGTTTTATGCATTCCATGAACTTTTCACATTTAAGTGATTGTGTGACTTCTTGGTCACAATCAGGCCTCTTATGATGATTTACAATCAAGCCTTTAAAATTATGGACAGGAAGCCAATAAGATCACACCACTTCCATGTTCTTAAGAAATTAAATATGGTACATTCTGATCATTTTGTTAAATTTACTAACTGCGAACTCATCTATAAATGTCTAAACAACCAGCTCCTCAGGTGCTCAGTGACCTGGTGGTTCCTGTCAGGGTTTCTGTCTCAGTGACAGGACGAGTGTCTACTGGGAATCGTAAGGTGCTCTTTCATAAATCCTCACTTGGACAGATGTCTTTTTCTATTCAGGAAATCACCATGTGGAACTCTTTACCCACAGAGCTGAAAATGGATCATGAACATTTTAAACTCAAACTGAAACAGTTTTTTTTTTAAGAGGGATCAGTCGTGTGGTCATGACTGATCTGGTGCTTGCTGTTTTATGAATTTTACTGTTGAGTTTTGTGTATTTTAAAAGCCCATGTAGGGACGGCATTTCAAATAAGCTTAGGGTATAAATCAATCAATAAATCAATCAATCAATTTTTATTCATATAGCGCCAAATCACAACAAAAGTCATCTCAGGGCACTTTTCACATAGAGCAGGTCAAGACCGTACTCTTTAATTTACAGAGACCCAACAATTCCCCCATGAGCAGCAGCAGGAAAAACTCCCCTTTAACGAGTAGAAACCTCAAGCAGAACCCGGCTCTTGGTGGGCGGCCATCTGCTTTGACTGGTTGGGTTGAGAGAAAGAAAGAAAGAGGGAAAGGATGAGAGGGGGACAGAATAACAACAATCATAACAATAACAATAAGTATAAGTAGCAGCAGCCAGGGAAGGATGCTATCAGGACTGTGAAGGACCACGAAGGCTCGGCCCAGAACCCAGGGTTCCTGTGAGATGTGAAAGCACAAAAAACTCCGGGGAAGAAGCAAAGTTAGTGACATGCATTGATGTTACATGAATGCATACAGATGGAGAGGAGGAGGAGGAGAGAGGAGCTCAGTGCATCATGGGAAGTCCCCCAGCAGTCTAGGCCTATAGCAGCATAACTAAGGGCTGAAGGGTCAGAAGGGTTTCTATCGGCAGCTGAATAGACGGCCGCCCACCTAATGCTTCATCCATGATGAAGAACCACCTCCACGTCCCAGCAGTGGGCTCCCCTGATTCAGTTCCACTCCCTGTCGCTGGCCTCCTGAGCTGCTGCACACATTACAATTTATATCAAAACAGTTGTAGTTTATGATTCATGTGGTGTTCATTTCAAATACTAAATACAGCAAAGAAAACACTCTGGGAACTCTGATTATTAATATGTGTTCTCATTATCTTAGACTGTAATTTATTATAATGAAACAAAACTTTGTACCTTGTATGATTTTTTTTTAAGTTTTCCCACTTCTTAGCAGGTCGGGCAGGACTCACCACACCACCAAGACCCTTCACTTTCAACATGGCTCCACAAAATGTAGCAACATGTAGCCATATTATTGCAAACACAACAAATTAATCTAACAATATCATTAACAATAATGTTAGATGGCAATTTAGTCAAAAGATTAAGTGTAATTTTACTTTTGTTATAAATACACATCAAAATAAGAAGAACATGCAACACAGAAGGGCCTCAGCTGGCCGCTGGGTTCAAACTGAGAACCTTCTTGCTGTGAGGCGGCGACTCTTGTCTTTCTTCTCCACAGGTTTAGGAGAGCAGTGTTGGGTGAACTTATCTCTCTGCTTGGTGTGTTTCAGGCTGAGCAGGACGCAGCTGTCAGCTCTTCATTTGCATGGAGAGGAAACAGTGATCAGTCCTCCTCAGAGCTTTATAACTGACAGCTTCATGCACCTTCCTCATTGTGATAGAGAGAGCAGCACAAACCAAGAGAACCAGCATGTCTTTCATCTGCATCTGCGTCTTGGTACTCACTGTGTGTACCAAAGGTTGGTCATCTCTTCAGTCTACGTTCAGCTCATGTTCACTGTTTGGTTGGTTGTTGACTTGATGTTCCTGTGTTGTGTTTTTCAGTGAGCTCAGCAGACATTCTGCTCACCCAGACTCCAGAATCCCTCTTAGTCCAGCGGGGAGAATCTGCCACCATCAGCTGTAAAGCCAGCAGCGCCATCGATGATGATTTAGCCTGGTACCATCAGAAACCAGGAGAAGCTCCTAAATTCATTATTAATTTTGCTTCTAGTATGTCATCAGGTCGATACCAAGGCAGTGGATATAATTATGATTTGAGTCTGACCATCAGTAATGTACAGGCTGAAGATTCAGGAGTTTATTACTGTCAGCACCATGAAGCGTATCCACTCACACAGTGATACAGAGCCGTACAAAAACCTCAGTCAGTTAAACAGGAAGTGACTGTAGCTGAAAGAGACTCAAGATTCAGTATTTTGTTTTTGATGCTGTTTCAACAGCTCAGAGTTAAAGTCAGACTTACAGAGTTTTTACTAGATTTTAAACAGCCGACATACATGACGACATACAACAACATTAAACTGAACACAGTAAGACAATATAACAGAAACATAACGTCATTACATGAAGTCTGGCAGAAGTCAACAGAGGAACTGTATGTTAACTGCACACAGGACATGAAACTTTGTGCATTTAATGACTTTAATTGGCAGCCCAACAAATATATGGATAAATAAATAAATAAAGGCACCATTTACATTGTGGAGGAAGAAAAGAAAAGAGGAATAAACAAAGAGAAAGAAGGTCTCATAGCAACGCTGAAGAATCACCTCAACTGATCTGTATTCTCTATAAAGTTCCTGCGGCCAGTGACAGTGCTGAGGAACAGGACGGTCAGCTGTCATTTAAAAAAACCTGCCACGTCGATCCTGGAACCAGCAAAAACACAGGAGAAGCTACCAGAGTCATGTGACTGGAGCAGGAAACACTCACATGGCAGGAATTCCGTCACGGTTCCGTGTTGCCGGACCAGCAAGAGACGTCATCCTGATGATCGGAGGAGTTCAGGATGAAGATGCTGTTAAGACTCTGCACTTTAATTCTCTGGGAACTTGGAATGAAACACAGTATGACTGGATTTTAAATGGTTCTCAACTATCTGCTTTTTCACCTGATTATTCCAAACTAACTGCCAACAATAAACAGGTCACTGGGAATTTAACCAGTTAAAAAAAAATGGAATAATAAGAATAATAAGTTGGATATAAAAGGAGCTTCTTCTTCTCCTGAAGTATACTCACATCTGACATCTCAGTGCACTGTGGTGATTTATAGTTGGATTTGTTTTCAACCTTTGGAGCTGTGGATTCTCATGAGTGTGTGTGTAGTTCAACTGGGACGGAGGTTTTTGTACGACGCTTTAACCAGCTTATATCACTGTGGTACAGCTTCGGCGGAGGAACCAAACTCATCGTCAAAAGTAAGTCACGTTTTTTTTCTTTTTTCCTTTTCTGAAGTTCACAAATTAAAAAACTGTAATTAAAGAGATTTTTTTTCTCAGAAAATAAATAAAATCTTATATTAGTCCTGAACATGATGACTGTATAGTGTTTTAAGATCACTGACACTGTTTTTATCCACAGTGATCAACCTCGTAAATAATTTACATAATTTTAATTGATCATTATGATGAATTAGTGATCAATTAGTGAGTTCATTCTACTCGTCAGATCTGGTTTTCTAAACTAAAACTTGAATTCTGTAAAGTGAAGAGAAGGAACAAAATTCAGTTCTCATAATTAATTCTCATTTCAGGTGAATTTCCCAATTTAGAATTAAAACATTTATTGTGCCATTTTATTTAGAGAATAATACTTTGTTATATAATTAAACAACAATTAAACACACACAGTAATGATTTTTGCCTAAATTAATTTATCAACATTTATAAATTGTGTGTAATTTAAGTAAAGTAAAACCAAAGGACAGAAAAGTACATTGAACATTCAACAACTCAAAAGTATTTTATTTGTATTCTACTGAATGGACATGCTGTGTATATTACACCTACCACATGTTTCATTGGTTGAGAAAGTTTAACTCTACTAAACTATAAACCTTTTATGTGTATTCAAATTTAAACTGTGTAGACAGTTTGTTAAGGAAGGTTAATACTGTTAAAATGTGAAGAAAATCCCTGAAATGTCTTTAAATTCACATTAACTTTACTGATTATATTTAACATTTCTGTGAGTTTGGAAGACGTTTACTACTAATGAGGTTACTACTACCTACTACTAGACATTTTAACATATATTTAAAAATATTTAAAAATAAAAATGATTTACTCTGGTTTTTCATAGTATTTCTATAACAGTTACAGACAGTAGTAACAGGTTATATTCTCTGTATTTATTAGAGCTGAAATGATAAGTTAATTCATTGATTATCTGACGATCAAAAGAAAACAAATAATCAGTAATTTTGATTAATTAAAGTAATTTTTTAAGAAAAACTGCCAAAACATTCGCTGGTTCTTTCTATAATATTAAAGAGTTTTGAATGTTTCACAGCTTTTGTCACTGTTACTGGCATTTTATAGACCAAACAGCTTCCTGGGGTTTAGTCTCTACAATTAAAAACATACATATTGTGGATATGATTATGTGATTCCAGTGTTTTTAGATTCAATATGTTGAATGAACCATATGTGACAGTCCTCCATTAACTGTATGGTCGCCTCCTTGTAGCGGGGGTGTCCGTGCCGCCGTCCGTCTCTCTGCTGCCCCCCTCCTCTGAGCAGCTGGCGGCGGGTCAGGCCACGCTGGTCTGCGTGCTGAGCGGCTACAGCCCGCAGGGCGCCACGGTGAGCTGGACCGTGGACGGGACTGAGGTGACGGAGGGTGTCCTGACCGGTGAGGAGGTGGAGAGGGACGGAGGGAAGTCTGTCCGCAGCAGCACCCTGACGCTGAGCAAGGAGGAGTGGCAGAAGCGAGACTTGTTCACCTGCCAGGTGTCTCATGACGGCGGCGCGCGGTCAGCTGAGCTCAGGAGGACACAGTGCGGCCTGTAGGGACGCAAACCTCATCTGTTGACCTGCTGCTGGTGATCCGTGCTACAGATGCTGCCTGCTTTCATGTTTGTTGTTCAGAAGAAAATAAAAAAAAAGATGTTTGATTTATTCAATGGTGTCATTGTTGTAAACATATTCATTCATTTCCCGCCATCAGTAAAGATGCTGACACTCACTCAGCAACACAGTATTTGCATCGAGCTGTGACTGTTTATTTTAACATGCTAAAGAACCAGAGGGGTGTTTTGATACAGCAGGACAACTATTGAACCAGGATTATTTCATTAAAGCAGAATATCCATTTCATAAAGGAGGTTACCATGGAAACATAGTATCAGCATCAACTAGTCTGACAATCAATCGTTCCTCTTTACTGCTGCTCATGTGAACATGATTTTCAGTTCCTGCCAAACTGATCATTTATCGATCAGTTTTGACACAGATGTGCTTCAGTTACACTGCGTCGTTAAAACATGAACTCATATCTGTTTCAGTTTTATCTGCAGTATTCCAGCTGATATCTGCTTGTTTTAAATGTAGTATCATTAAAATAAAGCTAATAAATAGCTTTTATTCATGGCTGTAGTTTAACTATATGGAAGATGTTATATTCGTGTTACACACAAACCAAGTGGTACAATCAAAATAATAAATAATCATCTTATTTTCCTGTCACAAAATAAACAAGCTGCTTCAGCTTCTATTCGATGTGTCAGTTGTTTAATTGCATGTCGCATCTTCTATACGTGTATTAATATGTTGATTCATACTCAGCACTTATTCAAAGAAAGACTTTATTACTCACGCAGGACATGACAATATATATCACGTATATATGTGGTCTACAGCAACCTGCTACAGGTTTTCTTCTGCTGTGTTTGTGGAGAAGGTTTTATTTTTTACTACTTGTCATGTTACACAGATTGTTTAATGTACAGCTCTGTGGTTGTTAACACCACAGATCTGTCCTGACATGTCTGTTTAAATGTGATCTGGGCTCAGCTGTCTGATCTCATTCACTCTGCTAGTGAAACAGATCAATCCTGGATCAGGTTTTTTTTAACTATAAACTCTACTTTTATCTGCCTTCTAAATGAAACAACTCAACTGTTCAATCCAGCCATTTATCACCGAGAAAATACAACATACGCAGTCATATAAACACTGCTGATCTGTCACTGATAAACTCTGTCAGCATCATCTGGAACTAAAAGAAGGCAAACAGCATTTTCAAGTAATATATGTATTCATAATGTACAAAATATTTAATCCGGCCATCATCATGATTCCAAAATATCATCAATCAATATATCAATCAGATGCTCAGATCTGTGGCTTGAAAAGTAAAAAATTAAGCTTCAACCAGCGAATCATACAGCGGTCGAAGATCAGAGGAGACCTCACTGAACTTTACATGTTTACAGACGAGTAAACACATAATATTAATTTACTCTTGAGAGCATTGAGACTGGGTGTGATCAATAAAACACTTGTAGAACAGCTTCTTGCGGTTTTTGGGTGAAGTGATTTGAAAGTCGATGAGCCGTTGAACATCTGCTGGCAGTTTCTGGACCTATTCCGGGAGAAAACACAACCGACACACCCTCAGTTGAATATGAACATGAAAATCATTTCCTGTTCAGCTGCAGAGGCCAAGTTACCGTGACAATGCAAATAACCAGCGAGTGAAAATGTTTTTGGTGTCATAGAAGAAGTTTACAACCTTGGTTTGTTGTGCAGCTCAGCAGTGAGCTTAAATAAGTAATATTAACTTCTTCCATATTGTTTATGGTTTGTTTTCCAGATGTCGGGGATGATTTCAAGCTTTTTTTGTGTAAAATGACAACATAACATATTAAATGTTGGGTTGAAAGATTTGTCTTTGACTTCCTCACCTGTGACAGTGATCCAGCTGGATGGAGACTCTCCATGACTGCTGATGTTACACTTGTAGAGGCCTTCATCAGACCTGGAAACATGGTGGATGGTCATGTGACCTGCAGGCTCAGTCCTGATGTGGGAGCCATCTTTATAGAAATCAGCTGGGAGGTTGGAGGTCTTTGTTTTACAGTGTAGAGTGACATCATCTCCCTCCATCACAGGGAGGACAGGACTCTGCAGGATCACTGATCCATCTGAACACAGAGACAAACTACAGCATTTCATCATTTACACTCAGCTTCATTAATACTAACTCCACAGTCTGATCTTACCAGTGACAGTGATGTTGATGCTGTTACTGGTTGATCCCTCTCTGGACTCACACCAGTAAAGTGTTTACAGTGCAGAGTGACATCATCTCCCTCCATCACAGGGAGGACAGGACTCTGCAGGATCACTGATCCAGGATTGTGCAGCCTTGGTAGACGTATTCACGTATGTAAATAAGTAAGAACATACTTAAGAAAAAGAGTAAGTGAGTTAGTTGTTGTTCAAACACAATTTGCTAGTGTTTAACTCAGACTCATAAAACTGAGAGAAATGTCTTTCCTTACATTTCACCACCTAAAAAACCAATATTCAAAAGTGGCAGTCAGGCAGAAGAAACTCTGTGCCCCAAAGCAGACGCAGTCCAAAACACATTATTACATTACATGGTTGTAACCCAGACATCAAGTACCCACAGAGTCTCTCTCTCTCGTTCTTTTGGTTTTGATGTCATCAGGAAACTTGTGTCTCCAAATGTTCTTTCAGGAAATCCACTCGGACCTTTTAATGATCTGCTCTCAGCTTTTTTTTTCTCTGCCTCGGCCCAATTGTTAATTAAATGTGTGATGTCATGTCAAATAACTCACATTCTACCTTATATGGCAAAAAATCCGGTTCAGCCACAGTCACAGTCTTTACACAGTCCTACCATGACTGTATGTATCAGCCTTTAATCAATGTAAATGTGTTTTATAACATTCCTTTAACATTCAGATTGCCGGTTCTTACTTTCACCACACGGTGGCGCCTGATCCCCAGGAGCAGATTTGCTCTTGTTATCGCCTGTGTTGTTTTTCTGTTTAGTGACCAGATTAATGTCTGAGCTGTTGCTCATTTATTGATTCAAGTTTCCTCTTCCAGTAATTGTGATTTGTGTGACTCCTGCTAGTATTATTAGATGAAGAAGTTAGATATTATTTCATGGATAATATATGTCATATAATATTCCTTGTGTGGTGAACATGTTACAGTAGTTTTACTATAAACCATTGTCTATTTACATCTTAACTTAGATACTGCATCTCAGTCACTTAATGTTGAAAGACCTACACCCTCACATAATCATTATTAAGATTAATAACAATCATAAGTTTATAATAACCATTTGAGATCACAAATTCCTACAGATGTGTCTCATTACCTTACTGGACTGGGGTTCTGGCTGCTCTAGGTAGTAGAGAATACCAGACTTTTGTGCTGCATTTGGATCTTCTAAAGAATGAAAACCAAGAAACAGGGAATCATTTCATGGTTGAGTATTTATTTCACCACAAGTTAACAAACCGTCACTTTTGGCCTGAATCAGCTTTTATTCTGGTATCAAGGAAATGACATAAGGTCTCACACAGTCAGTTTTGTGATAACAAAGTCCAGAAAACACTATAAACATAACTGACCAAACTGCTGATTAGCAAGTTACACAGTGATGATCTAATGTACCGTTAATCTACTTTAATTAATATAAAATCCTCATTTGATGGGTTCCACGTCCCAAAAGGAAATCTTTAATGTCCCGAGGAAACATTAAAGCCTAAATTCAATTCTCAATTTGATCAATTAATCAATCTCATAAAACCATAAGTTCTTTTCAAAACAGTGACCTCTATGCTCAAAGGAAACCACGACTTCTTATGATAAATGAAGACATTTATTAATGGCTAAACATCTTAATGATACATGATAAGGCACAAAATGTTTAAATGATAATAGGAGTTTGAAAAAAAAGAGAATAAATAGAAATGGTGGCTCGCTGGCTAGCTACGGGGAATGCTAAAGAAAGCTAACCGTCTTATTTTAACTTAATTTGACATCAACCCTTGATCACAAAGCCATGTTATGCCTTGCTGTTAATGTTGCCTCAGCAGGTCCGAGGTTGCATTGGCTTGAGCTGGTAGTTAACTGCAGTTATCTGCAGGATATGATAAGACACATGTTTGCTGTTTCCTGTGTGTTCTTGTACAAACCGAGAGGCCGCTGCTCTCAGTCTGATGTTTATTATGTTACAGGTTGAAGCTCAGAGTTCTGATTAAATGTGGTGGAAATCTGAAAATAGGAGGAATCAGAGTGTGACTGCAGACTGATGTGGGTTATAAAGTGTATGTTGTAGACCAGCAGTGTCAGGATGTGTGTGTGTGTGTGTTGGACGGATCCGGCTGTCATCAAAGCTGTGAGAAGAACTGCAACATGTTCAAGGTGAAGATACTTCCTACTTCCTCCCAGTAATGAGCACATGTGGGAGGTGGTTACACGTTCAAGGTTAAACTATGTGAGTTCATCCAAGGTGCAAAGTATGAAGTGTGATTTTTCTGTTACAGTCTCTTATTTCATAGAAAAGTATGAATAAAATCATGAGTCAGGGAGAATCGATCACCGGTGATAACTGAACGATGACGTCATGCGGATAACGATGACCTCACGAGATCAAGGCATGATGGGAAACGCCTGGCTGTGGCCTGATCAAACAGCTGATTGGCTCAAGTGTTTGATCGACAACATGACGTTTTATAGAAACTCTTCATTCTACATTTGATTGTAATGATTTTTGATTTAATAGTGTGATCCTGCACTAAGAGTTCAGATGTGTTGATGAACTTTTATCAGCTGAGGATGACAGATAGCAGCAACATGAACATTTCGTATCATGTAGTTCATGTCAGTGTTATGAACTGAAATAACATAAAACTCTTGGTAACATGAAGATTCTCGTCTGTACAGATGTGAAGTCTGACAGTCTGAATATTTGACAGATAAAGGATGTGATGTCTATTTCTTCCCATACATTGTTTATTTCATTTACAGCAGTCTTTACAACATAAAGTACATAAGAAGCAGAATAACAAAGTGTCTGCAGGTCTTTAAAAGTCTTAAATTCAGTGTTATAAACATGAGTTCTTAGAAATGTGTTTCTGCTGCTTCCACAATAATACAATAAAAACATCTGGCTCCATCCAGATGTGTCCTGATTGTCATCTGCAGCTGTCATGGTTGCTAGGCGACAGGAACGGCGCTTCGTGACGTAAAGGTAAGGGCGGGAACAGCCGGTGATGCAGCCTCCGCGGTCTACAAGGGACGAACAGTTTATATCTGTTTGTTTATTAGCGGCAATATGGCGGACGCGCAGGCGCACAACGGCGACATGCAGCAGCGGCCAATGAGGTATTTACACGTTTCAAGTGAACAGAAACACAGTCCGTCAGTCAGAGAGGAGACCTGCTGGACTTCATAAACCAGGACCACCAGGACAAGAGCGGAATGGAGGAGAACCAGAACCCGGAGCACCGCACCGACAACCCGGTTAGAGGAGAACCAGTCTCACCCTCTGCTACCACCGACACACAGGTCAGTGCTCATGACGTCATTACGAGGCTCTAACATTAACTCTGTTTAGTCACGTGGCTGACCAGCTGTCCCATTCAACACAGTATAACGTTGTCCAGGCTGTGGTTAACCAGTGTTACAAATCAACTGGTTTACCTGGTAACTGGTTACGGCGACAGCAGATGATCCAATCATGGAGAGGAAACGTTGATTGTGATATTATTATTATATCACTCTTAATTCCGTAGACTAATCTATCCATCTGATTAATTCAGCTTATTGATGGTTTATGGATCAATGGAACATGTTTAACTTCAACAAGTTCATTTATTGATCCATAATTTATCCACCTGACCAGCAAAATGATTGATTCAGATACATAACGGAGCTGCATCTACCGCCTGTTAACAGACTGTTTACATGGTCAACAGTCACGTTTACTGCTGCAGTAATCATTAGTAATGAAGGAGACTGCTGTCCTGCTATCACATGTTGTTTAAACAATGGTGGAATAAATACTCTGATCCTGTATTTTAGTAAATACAACAATGTAAAAGTCCTGCACTTAAAATCCTACTTAAGTAAAAGTACAGAAGTACTACCAGCTAAATTTACCTAGTATTAAAATGTTAAAGTAAAAGCACTCGTTGTCGGGCTGTGACTGATATTTATTGAATATATTTAACAAAGTACATTGTTCACACTGGTAAGTCAATGCATGAGCAGCATTTTAGAGGTGGAGCTGGTTCAACTACTTTATGAGGGTTATAAAATATATTTTAGGGGTCTTGAGATGACAGATTGGATAGAAGAGAAGAAAATAAAACAGTTCTGCTACATAAAATTTAACTTGCTTTATTCTTCTAGAACTTTTCTTTAATATTTGTCTTTTTGTGAAACATTGGGACTTAAACAGTCATTTATTTGATGTGTGTTCTGGATTTTATGTGTTTATCTTTTCTTAATTTCAGTTATCGGTCTCCTTGATTACTAGTCATCAGTATTGATCCTGGTTGAACCGCTAGTTGATTGACAGAAAATTAATCAATAACTATTTTGATAACTGAACAACTTTTTTTTTTTAAGGAAAAATGACTAAACTTGCTGATTGCAGCTTCTCAAATGATGATTTTAAGCTTTTTTGTGTGTCATATATGATAGTAAACTGAATATATTTGGATTTGGACAGAATGTGACATTTAAGTGAATTATTAATTATAACCAACTGTATCAGTTAATGCAGGTTTAATGTTTTGTGCTACTGTGCTCAGACATCAGTTTAATAATATTTACTGAGACTTCCAGGGTGTCAGTGAACAGCTCAGAGGTGATGAAGCCTGTCAGTCAGTCTGGATACTCGGGTGTTAGTGGTCGAACAACAGAACGAACCGCACCGGACGGCTGTAGAGGAGGCCGCACCGCCGTCTGGCTCCTGAGTCCAGCCGACTTCACTGGACTCAGCGCCGGATAACTCTAAAGAAGTGATCCACAGCCCGAGGTTGGACAGTCGCTGGCACCAGATCAGTCCTAGACTCGATGGCTGTTTTCTACAGGAAGAATGTAGTTTTCTAGCAAGCTGGCTAACGCAGCCATGCTAACCTCGCTAACGGCTGCATCATCCTAAAGCATGGAGTCTTTTTTTCAGTCTGCTTTGTGGATTTAGATCCCATTTCTTCATGAAGCCTTAAGTTAGGTGCAAAAGGTTGGAAAGAGAATTATGGAGTTAAAGAATAACAAACATGTACTCCTCACCCGCCATTATTTGAAAGAAACTGGACTGAACAAAACAATTTGGTGTTCATTTTTAAATTATTTTATTTATTTGTTTTGTCTTGTGTTTGTTTGTTTAAGGGGACAGAAAACTCTGGTTCACACTCCAACAACACAGCAGGTGTCAGTAATGCACCTCAACACTGGTTGCTACCCGACATAAAACAGGAAAAAGAAGAAGAAGAAGAACAGTCCATCAGTCAGAGAGGAGACCTGCTGGATTTCACAGACCAGGACCACTACAAGATCAGAATGGAGGAGAACCAGAACCTGGAGAACCACACCGACAACCCTGTTACAAGAGAAGAACCAGGTTCACCCTCTGCTACCACCGATAAACAGGTCAGTGTTCAGGACTTCATGATGAAACCGGCTTCATAACGAGACTAAAGACACGAGGACGAGTCTGGAGGGTCCGTGTATCATCTGTTCATTCTGTTGTTGGAGAGAAAGTCTGAAAAAGAAAACTAAAACACTTCCAGACTTTGTGTTCACTGAGTTTTTTTGGCCATAAAAACTACATAAAGATCCCAGTGTTTCCTGGTTTCACCTTGTTGCGAGTAACATGAACAAAGTTAGAAAATAATCTCTGTTCAGGACTCGACATTAACTTTTTGAGGCACTTTTCCTTTCAGACAAGTAAATTTACCTTTCACTTGTCCAGGAAATTTTGTTTGCGAATGCTAAATTCAGACGACCAAATGTTTGAAAGCATCCAAAAACATAGAAATCATTCAATTTATGAATTGTATTGAAGGCTTTACTTCCCTGTTAATGAACTCTTCATTTGATCCTGAACTGTCTGTTTCAATATGAGCTTTATAGATTAATCATTGATCGTCCTTCTCATGTTTAATAATGATGATGTTTATGTCTCTCCATCAGCTGACGTCTGGGCTGCTTCTATGTGTTTCTCTTTCCTCCTTAAACTGTGTCTGGAAATGTAAAAAGCTTCCTTTTAAAGGTCTGACAGAGCAGGAAGCAGAACTTTAACTTGTACGCAGTTAATTACAGTAATTGTGGACAAATGACACACAGTGTGAATACATCAGTAGTCAAGTTATCCAGACTATCAGCTACATTAACATCACTGTAATGTAAAGCGGCAGCAGATAAACTGGATGGTTAAACATCACTAATGTCAGCTTTTCTAGCTACTTACTTTGTTGTAACAGATTAGTGTCATATTTGATCCTCTGAACTCTGATTCATTCATCTGTCTCATGAAAGCGGCTCCAGTCTGCCTGCTAGCTTCAGCACGGAGGGTTCGTTTGTTTTAAACACCTGCATAGCACAGGTGGGCGGTGTTTTATGAGTCCGTGTTAACAGTAGCCGTCTCCATCTCTCGTAAATGGATACAGCGTTCAAACGTAAAACAAAATGAGCGCTCCTAGAAGCTATAACAGAAACTGCAGTAGGAAGCCAGTCTGAGCCACTAACAGCTGTAAAGTGATGAAAGTCTGCGTAAACACCTGATTACAACACACCATACACAGTCTATGCAACAGACATACAGTATGAGGAATACAGTATTCCACATTAAGCACATTATTTGAGTGTGAGGGCAGGTTTGAGGGAAAGAATTACAAAATCTGAACATGAAATCAATAAATCATAATCTCAAATTGAAAGACCACACGCAGATAGGAAAAAAGCCCCATATAATGCTAAACTGATGGGGATATTGTGTGTATGTAGCCAGGTAAATGATTCTTAAACAATGGATCTCTAAGGACAGTCCCACATTGAAGGACTGGCACAGGGAAATATTGAAAATACTGCATGACAATATGTATGGGCAGAGACAGAGACTGGCTGTGACCAGTTACCATGTACATGACGCATGTTACCTCAAGTCCAGTATGGCTGGTTTGTGTATGTGTAGAGTCCATGTTATTGTGATTTGATACTCCTGCTGAGTTCTTAATTTTTTCTATTTGTTCAATTGCTTTGAATGGAAAATTATTGTTGCATGTGCAACAATTTAGCACAGTTGTTGTAATGTGACAGAATTGCAAATGAAAAGATTCAGTTAATGCAGGATCCATTAAAAATTGATTCTGCATTTCCCATAATGTAACTCTATAATTGGCTAGTTGACTAATAATAAAGGGAAGTCAGGACCCAGTGCCCCCTCTGTTGACTCGCCCCTGCAGCTTTAGTCCAACTTGAACACTGTGGTTTATTTTCCATAGACATGATCTAAATGTTATCCACGGTTCGAGTTCACTCACTCCACCATTTTGTCTCATTGACTCTCACTCTCTTTCTGTTTGTCTGTTGCCATAGAAACAGAAAGGAAGAAAGGGAGTCAAACATCACCGCTGTCAGCACTGTGACAAAGCCTTCACAACATCAACACATTTAAAGATTCATCAGACAGCTCACACACGAGAGAAACTTCACAGCTGTGAACAATGTGGCAAAACTTTTAGTACAGACAGAAACCTAAAACGCCACCAACGTACTCACACTGGAGAGAGACCGTATAGCTGTGACCAATGTGGGAAAGCTTTCACCAGAGACAGTCATCTAAAACGTCACCAACGTACTCACACTGGAGAGAAACCGTACTGGTGTGAGCAATGTGGTAAAACTTTCCCTCGTAGCAGTGCCTTAAAAATCCACCAACGCATTCACACTGGGGAAAAACCATACAGCTGTGGCCATTGTGGGAAAACTTTCACACAAGAGGGTAATCTACAAACTCATCAACGCATTCATACTGGAGAGAAACCGTACAGCTGTGACCAATGTGGACAGGATTTCAAGACTAACAGTGCCTTAAAAAAACACCAACACATTCACACTGGAAAGAAGCGGTACAGCTGTGAACAATGTGGGAAAGGTTTCACTACAAATGGTTCTCTACAAATCCACCAACGCATTCACACTGGTGAGAGACCGTACAGCTGCCTGCAATGTGGGAAAAATTTCACTGCAGACTGCAATTTAAAAAGCCATCTACGCATTCATACAGGAGAAAAACCGTACAGCTGTGACCAATGTGGGCAAGATTTCATCACAAGCAGTGCCTTAAAAAAACACCAACGTATTCACACTGGAGAGAAACAGTACAGCTGTGAGCAATGTGGGAAAACCTTAACCACAAACACTGCTCTGCAAAGTCACCGGCGTGTTCACACTGGAGAGAAACCATATAGCTGTGAGCTATGTGGGAAAACTTTCACTTCAAACAGTCATCTAAAAATCCACAAACGCATTCATACTGGAGAGAAACCGTACAGCTGTGACCAATGTGGGAAAGCTTTCACTGCAGAGAGTAATCTAAAAAGCCACCAACGCATTCACACTGGAGAGAAACCGTACTGGTGCGAGCAATGTGGGAAAACTTTCGCTCAAGACAGTACTCTAAAACGCCACCAACGCATTCACACTGGAGAGAAACCGTACCGGTGTGAGCAATGCGGGAAAACGTTTGCTCTCAGGAATTCCCTAAGAATCCACCAACGCAGTCACTCAGCATCATGTTGAACATGTTTTAGTGGCAGGTTAGTGGTTTCCTGCCTCCTCTACATGCCTTAGTAAGTGTTGTTCTATCCTGAGCTTCTTTGAAAAATTGAAGGTTGCCAACAGTAATGTTAGAATCAGCATGTGTTACGGTGCCACCTGTCATTACACTGTTCACTGTTTTTTTTTTTTTATTAATCCTTGGTACTGTATAACCCTCTTTTTCAGCCTTGTCTGCTCTTTGTCTAAACTTTCATTTGATATGGATGATTTTGCTCAAGATCCTGCCCATGACAAATTAGATGCACAAAAACGGATTTGTTGTTTATCACCAATTTCTTCAATATCTTTGTGCCTTTGAACATACATAAGGCAGAGATTAAAAGTTGTTTGTCAAAGCTACCGGTGGAGAGGGGTATAGTTAGACATGCAAAGCCTCAAACGGCTGCACCTGAGAGTTTAGACAAGGAAGTGGGAGGGGGGGCTGCCACGGCCTCAGAAGCCCTCAGTAGCCAGGTGGGTGGAGGTAGGGGTGGAGGCTCACCTATTACTCAGGTCTCAAAAAATGTACACATCTATGAAATGTATTCTACAAAACAGGGGATGGACTTTGGGACTTTTTAATGAAGAGTCAAATGTCAGTAAAAACAGCAGATACATGTTTGTGAAATTTCTTTACTCAACATTAAACAATCAACAGTGCTGCAAGCTTACGAGCTAACATTTTCTTGTTCAGTGTTGCTATTAAATGCAATATTGTGTCTATAAGTGTAATTAAATTATAGTTTGTGTTTGTTATTACTGTACATTAAATGTACTATTGGTCACCTTTCTATTTTAATATGATATTATTTACTTTTATATTTTGTTAATCTTGTGATAATGTAGTATTATTATTAGTTTACCACTGGGACTGGTGTGTTGTGTGTAACATGATCGCCCTCTGCTGGCCCCATACTGCATTACTAGTCTGTTGTTTCCTGTCCCTGTGGTAGGTTGAAGCTCAGTTAAAAACACCATAATAAGTTTGTTTTTGTTGGTAAAAATGCATTGTATGTACTCCTGATGGCCACAGCAAATGCTTTTTTGATGATATGCTTGGTTTTAATTTGTGTAGTGTAATTTGTTGAGTATGCCATGCTGTTACTTTGCTCGCTTGATTTCAGCTTCATATTAAATCTTCAGTGTGTAACCTGCCAACCAGCAGTTGGGTCAAATATTTCTTTCTTTCAAGCCAAACGTTATGGTAAGTGCCTCATTCGTCAGACTTTGCAGTAGAGTGGTGACAGTAGATTATTGATTATTGTGATATCTACTCATCCATGAAATCATCATCATCCTTGTTTCTTGGTTTTGGCATTTTTCTTTAGAACATCCAAAAGCAACACAGAAGTCTGGTATTCTCTACTGCAGGGAGCGGCCAGAACCCTGATCCAATAAGGTGGCTGTGATGCATCAGTATGAATTTGTGAACTCAAATTGTTATATGATTTTAAGAGGGAATTATGAATTATTATTGTGCATGATTCAAATATGAAATTCTTCATCCATTAACATAAGTCATATTAGAGTATGTGCAATAATAAGGAAATGGCCCTCCTCGTTGGCCACACAAGAGAGGTCAATTAGAATTATGATTATTATTCATCTGAATCATGATTTTGCAAGGTCTTTTCAGGTTAAGTGGTGCGAGCACAAGAAAACAACAAGAAGTTCATTCCATTAGTAACTAAACACTACAGCTTCAACAGATTACAAACACAACACGGGGGGAAAGGGGAAGCTGGTGTGAGAGACCTGATAGATGATTGTACAAAGATATCTCATCAATTGAAAATTGTTTTTTACAAATATGTAAATGTTTTCTTCCTGGTTCAAGTTTTGTTGAATGATCATTATTAATTACATTGGTGTCATTTTCTATGATTGGATTTGGTTTTGAAGCTGGTAAAGGACCTATTTGGGAATGTTGCATCTGAACATTTTTGTCAAGAATCTGTTTAAGCTCGATCAGAATGAGTTGGTACGACATGTTGTCTGACCACATCAGGAAAATCAAAAGTGTTTAGTTAACATTTAACATTCTGCAGAATGAGTGCTTTAGCTTTTAGTACTTTAAATTTTGCAAATTTACAAATACTGATTATTTTATTTTTACTCCACTACATTTATTTCACAGATTTAGCTGCTTTTCAGATCAATATTTTAAATGTAACACATATGATCAGTTTATAAAATATGAACTTAGACTACCCAGCAGTATAAATAAATATTATAAATAAATATTTTTAAAAGCCATTTTGTATCATGGGTACTTTTGATACTTTAGGTACATTTTGCATCTAAAACCTTTTGTACTTACTGAGGTAAGCTTTCGAATGCGGTACTTTACTTACTTTACTTAATGGTTAAGTTTTATACTGTGGTTAATTTCTTATTAGACACAGTCTCCTCTTTAATGTTGATTTTATGTTTTCATGTTAAGACTCTCCTCTGGTCTTTGTAACCGTTATTGCTTATTGAAATAAAGTTTGCATTGAGTAAATATAAACACCTAAATATATAAATAAACAGCAGATCTAGATGCTACTATATCAGAGTGTAGGCTAATGTAGCGGCTCTGTCCTGCTCTTAATTTATCTGTTAGTCGTCATCTATAAAGCCTTTTATTAAAAGTGAAACATACTGTTTGGACATACAAACAATAAGCATAAATGTATCATTTCATGTGTTTCTGCTGTAAATTACAACGGACTATAAATTGTACATATGTGACAAACTGATTTTACATGAAATGCTGTTTCTTCATGTCTTCACTTCTTTGTGCTGGTTCACATTTTCAGCTGGAAGCATTAAAATGTTTCTCTTCAAAGCAACAGTGACGGAGGGGGGCGGAGCTTAGCTAAAGTCCATTAATCTCGCAAGAGTTTACAAATAACTGCAAGAACATGGAGGTGATATTTAAGCTGGAAAAGAAACGCAGCCCGTCAGTTAGAGAGATCACGACCACTACGAGAGAGAGAGAGAGAGATAGAGAGACAACTACAGCGCAGCTCTGAAGCTTGGGAATAGTCTTCTTTGACTCTTCTAAGACAAAACTTTAAGATCTGAATTTTAACAACTTGAAATCACATGAATTGAAGTCAAATATTCTGGTACTCTAAATGCAGTGGTATTTCAAATTCAACATGAAGTATTTAGTTGCTTAAGATTTTAGTTTTCATGGCTCTTATTCGCTTCCATAAATTGGGTTTCAGTAACATCAAAAAGTGTTATTTTTATCCTGATGTTATTTGTGACACACTAACAAACTCACCTCTGCTCAGTTACACAGAACATCAACTGTTTATTTCCCAGTAAAAATATCGTTTGTGGTACACAGACACTGGATCACTCAGTAATCAAGTTTCACTACAGTGAACAGTTCTCAACAAACTACAAACAGTATTATGTGAAAATGATTCATCATTTTATCATCATCAAGCTTCTGTGCTTCAACAAGGCTTTACTGAGGAAGCGGCGACACCTGCTGTCCAAACCGAGATATAACAGCTCAACACCAGAGCAGATGTGAACTTACTGTTCTCATCTTTTCTCTAATAAAGGTTATATCATTAAAAACTGGTTGATTATTGCTGACAGAGCTTTGACTGGCTGTCCTCATTAAATCTGAATGTAAGAACAGAAAATCAAATACTACAAAACACCTGAAGGTCCAAAACTCACATATATGTATTCTGAACAACATCCGACACATCAGACAAAGCTGAGGAGCACATTCAATCCTGAAAGCTACAGTTTCTCACTAAAGCATGTAATATAATATAATATAATATAATAAAGTCATATAATATAAAACACATCTGTTCAGTTCAGAAGTGATGCTCTGTGATGACAGATGTGATGACATCATCGTAGTCATCATCCAATCCCTGCTCAGCCTGGGTGGGCGGGTTCATCACCATGGAGATGGATGGGTCATTTCCTGCAATCAGAGCAGTTCAGAAAGAAATGTAGATAATTCATAAACTGAGACAAGTATCAATCATCCACAACAGAATTAATTGATTGATTGATGGGTGGAGACTCTCCATGACTGCTGATGTTACACTTGTAGAGGCCTTCATCAGACTTGGAAACATGGTGGATGGTCATGTGACCTGCAGGCTCAGTCCTGATGAGGGAGCCATCTTTATAGAAATCAGCTGGGAGGTTGGAGGTCTTTGTTTTACAGTGCAGAGTGACATCATCTCCCTCCATCACAGGGAGGACAGGACTCTGCAGGATCACTGATCCACCTCAACACAGAGACAAACTACAGCATTTCATCATTTACACTCAGCTTCATCAATACTAACTCCACAGTCTGACCTTACCAGTGACAGTGATGCTGATGCTGTTACTGGTTGCTCCTTCTCTGGACTCACACCAGTAAACTCCACTGTCCCAGTGTGAGGATGGAACTGATGTTACAGGAGGAACCAGCTGATCTTCCCCATTTAACTCCAGACTTAGCTCTGGTTTCTCTGGTTGTGTTCCTCTTAGTGTCCATCCAGCAGAGCTGTCGTCCTCCTCCACTGGTTTCTAACTGAACGTGATGCGACCAAGTGAGTGAACATCAGATTATTTCAGTGTTTCCCAGTGACTCAAAAACTGCCTTCAACTCTAACTTTTCTATCAGTGTGGTTCTATCTTGAATTAAAAGTGCGAGCCTGACAGAAGTTATCTAACCTTGGTTTGTTGTGCAGCACAGCGGTAAGCTCACAACTACAGAGAAATGACACTCAGGTTTGGTTTTGGTTTCTCTTCCACCTTTACACACAAACATACAGGCAGTTACTTAGACAGAAAGCATTTTTATTTACATTTTTAAGTTTTTACTTACTTCAAAGATCTGCTGCTGTGTTTCTGTATAACCACGAGTGTTTCTGACGTGTTCACAGGAAACATTGGGAGATTTCATTTCTGGTAAGATTTATGCAGATAGTCACTGTGGTTCAGGAGCTACAGACATTTTCATTTGGGTGTAGTGGCTAAGTCTACTGCTTTACATTACCTATCCGCTGTGCTGATTGAGCTGATAAACACTGAAGTTTGGAAGACAAGAACAGGACAATTGTACAAACATACAGATTGACAAAGGGTCGACAGAGTCACGAACAAAATTACGATGAATGTTAAGTCAAATATAAATATCAAGACAAACATACAAAAAATAAGAAAGCAGTAACACATAATCATAGCAGTAAAGAGAGAAAAAAGGAGGATAAAAGAAAAGAAAAAGACAGAGGTGCATGTGCATGAAGCAAAACTCTGATGTCATGATATAAAAAATGACGCATATTTGAGGTCAGAAACCCTTTTCTTTCCCAGGATCAAACACCTGATGACATTGAAGCTGCTGCCTACATACCTGAGTCACAGCCACTCCCAGTGTGAATAACAGTTAACTTCCTGGTTACATCAGCAGCATATTTGACTCCTACATTGGCTTCGTTTGAGGTTTGAGTTTTTATCCCAAAGGTATGATTGGAGTAGAAAACATTAAAAATATGTCTACATTTTTTCACTTTTCACACCACAAAAAAAGCAAGGCAGGGTATATACACTGCTCAAAAAAATTAAGGGAACACTTAATTGCCACAGTATAACACTAAATCAGTTAAACTTGAGGGATATCAATCTGTCCATTTAGGAAGCACAAGTGATTGTGCATTAAGTTGCAGTTTGGTTACATCGCTATCTCAGTGTCTCTCCTCTGCTCTGCTGTTACGTCTATAAGCCAGTCTCAACGAGGGGAGTCACATCCACCTGCTACATGACGCACATTTCCTTATTTGGACATCAGTCCTGGAGTTGGGGGTGTTCCCCAGAGATAAAGCTGAGCTACTGACACATGCAAAGTGCTCTCAAGGGACTCTCCATAACCTGTTGTTCCCCTTCTCCTTTCCACAAAGTTAGGTTGTAAAAAATAGGCGATAAAAAGTGCAAAGCAAGAATTGCCTTCGAAGTTCTTCCCTACATGTTACACGCTGTGCTGTCTGTGTGTTATGGGTGTATAAATAGGTAGAGGTCTGTCTGCAATGAGGCGATGAGTAAAGTTTTTGCTCAATAATCAGCGCAGTCGTCTCTGATCTGGGAGACTCCAGTTAGAGACCCGGTGTGGGGACCTCCTTCACAAGGTAGTTTATTCATGAACACTTATTGTAACACCTTAATTTTCTAAAATTAAAAGTGTAATAAAAACAAAAACTAGATTTTTAAGCCTCTTTCCACTTTTATTCAAATACAAATACAAATAATTTTGCTGCCTCAACAAATACAGATACAAATACAAACACTGGGCTCTCTAGTTCCAGTGAAACTGTCTGTTCACCGTTCTAAATCAATGCACTGACTAAATGAGTAACCGTAGCAACAGCGACACAGTCATAGCCTCCGTTTACAATTTATTGCAACATGTTAATAAGCTAACATCTAATTACAACAATGAGTGACTTAAACACTTCTTTTAGTCTATTTGGAGAATATGACAACTTTGATGACTGAGATTCAGCTGAATAAAGAGAAATTGAAAAGAAAAGGGAGAAACGGCACAAAGAGTTAACACCAGGAGAATTACCTTCAGTGCTTCATCCTCTGAACACCACTGGATGGTGAATGTAACACACAAGGTGCAAGAAGTACACTGCCCCTCTGCACTTACTGATACCTTGAATCACATTAGCGATCATCTCACATCCTACTTGCTGTTCAACTCGCTACTTCACACTGCAGCCAACAGTACACATGGCCTATCATTTGCTCATGAAAATCTTGACATTGATTTGTTGACAATGACATGGCTAGATAGCTAGCTAGTCTTGTTGTTTGAGTGTCAAATTATATTTACTGTTTATCACCCATACCAAATGTCATTGACTGAATATCTCCCACTGCCACGTCGTATCTGAGGTTCTTCCCATTGACTGGTGTAGAAAACAGTGTTTCCATTGCATAAAAACCTTTTGGGATGGTAATAATTATTCCAGGTATTAGTCAAACCCTCAGGTGTTACCAGGGAAATTGAGTTATGGCTTGTGAAAAACTTTAGATTTTGATTGAAAAACGCATGAAAATATAAGTTAACGGTCTAAATTGTTTTCTTTGGCAAGTGACCATGTTATGATCAAGTGACCATGGTATACTTGGGATAATGTCCTTTGAGGTGTACATCATCAAGAATTAATGGGCGACAGGGAGGCCAGAACCATCGTCATCCATTAATTCCTGATAATGAACACCTTGTCAGGCCTTATCCCTTAGATATGTGATGGAGTACTCATTCAGAGCATTTCAAAAGTCACCTCAGCCAATAGGTTACCTGACATTTGATTAGATGAATGTTACCTGACATTAGGTTAAGTGAACGTTATCTAACGTTAGGTGAATGTTAGGTTAACTGAATGTTGCCTGACCTTAGGTCAGGTGAATGTTTTCTGACGTTTGGTTTAGTGAACATTACTTAATGTTAGGTTGATTACAGCACCAACATGTCCGTGACGTCCAGTAGGCTTAATGACATTTGTCAAACAAGTCTAGAGTTCGGGACTGTTATATTATCTGAGAGCTCATGGTGACATTATCTTCTTTTGTCTGATCAACAGTTCAAGGCAACCAAAGATATTAAGTTTATTACCATGTATGACACATAAATATAGGAAATTATATAATTCACACAGGTGAGCCTGAAAACAGAGTTTTTCTTCCCGTATCCTTAGTTTTGTAAACTTGTACATTTGTTATTTACATTAACAATCAATTTTTACTCAATCAACAGCCTTTTATGTTACACCTTATGCTGCAAAACCAATGGCCCTTCAGAAACAAATTGAATTCAATTTGAACTAATTTTATTAAGAATCTATAAAACTAGGCTAAATACCTAAAATTAGCTAGCTACTAAATTAGCACTAAAGAGTTGCCAGGTGGGAGGAGCTATTTCTGATGCCTCTGGTTCCAGAAGTAAAAGTCCTGTTTTCCCCGTAGTCAATGTTACATGATTCAGTTTGAACACTTCTACAACTTGGATCGACATGAAACACAAAAATGAAAAATAAAAGAACTTTAAGGGTTGAAGTTAGACTCCCAAAGTGCATTTCTGTAGAAACAGCCAATCACTGAGTTTACAATTTGGTCACATGTGCAGCTAATGCCATAAATGCTGATTCAAAAGTTATTGTTCATAGCCCTCAGTTTGTAACGAAGCTCAGCATAGAACAACACTGTTATTAAGGCATTGAGAGGAGGCGGGGTTGACACTAACCTTCCTCTAAAACATGTTCAACATGATGCTGAGTGACTGCGTTGGTGGCTTTTTAGGGAACTCCCGTGAGCAAAAGTTTTCCCACATTGCTCACACCAGTATGGTTTCTCTCCAGTATGAATGCGTTGGTGGCTTTTTAGATGGCTGTCTCTACTGAACGTTTTCCCACACTGTTTACAACTGTATGGTTTTTCTCCAGTATGAATGTCTTTGTGGAATTTTAGGGAGTTCTTGTGAGCAAAAGCTTTCCCACACTGGTCACAACTGTATGGTTTCTCTCCTGTATGTATGCGTTGGTGGCTCTTTCGATAAGTGTCTCTAGTGAACGTTTTCCCACACTGTTCACAGTTGTACGGTTTCTGTCCAGTGTGAATGCGTTGGTGAGTTATTAAGGAATTCCCATGAGCAAAAGTTTTTCCACATTGCTCACACTGGTAAGGCTTCTCTCCAGTGTGTATACGTTGATGGGTTTTTAAAGTACTGTCTGCAGTGAACGCTTTCCCACATTGGTCACAACTGTACAGCTTCTCTCCAGTATGAATGTTCTGGTGTTTTTTTAGACCACTGTCTGTTGTGAAAGTTTTCCCACATTGGTCGCAGCTGTACGGCTTCTCTCCAGTGTGAATGCGTTGGTGGATTTGTAGAGCACTGTTTGTGGTAAAGGCTTTCCCACATTGGTCACAGCTGTACATCTTTTCTCCAGTGTGAATGCGTCGGTGTATTTGTAGATTGCCAAGAAGGGTGAAAGATTTCCCACATTGGTCACAGCTATACGGTTTCTCTCCAGTGTGAATACGTTGATGCATTTTTAGATGACTGTCTCTAGTCAAAGTTTTCCCGCATTGGTCACAGCTGTATGGTTTCTCTCCAGTGTGAACGCGCTGGTGCATTTTTAGATTATCACCTCTAGCAAACGTTTTCCCACATTGGTCACAGCTGTATGGTTTCTCTCCAGTGTGAGTTCTCTCATGAATCTTTAAATAAGTCGATGTCGGGAAGGCTTTGTCACAGTGCTGACAGTGGTGCTGTTTGAGTCCCTTTCTTCCTGTTTGTGTCTATGGCAACAGACAAACACACAGAAAGAGAGTGAGAGTAAGTGATATAACATGGTGGAACGAGTCATCTAAAACCATACATAATATTTAGATCGTGCCTGTGGAACCGTTAGCATTTTCAGGTTAGGCTAACCCATGGTTGCTAACTTTAGAGGTAACACCCTTCACCTTTCCAGCACTTGGGGAAATAACAGACGTGACTTTTCTTGGTCTTGAGAAGCTGCAGCATTATCAACTGACACACTGCAGCCTGAACTGTACGTTTACTGCCAGACTGACTACTTATCGCTAAACTTTTCCTCTGCTCCGCTCGCATTCACCGTCACTTTTTCTGCCGCTTGCGCTTTCCCACTCGCTACGCACACAAACTATGCAATGCTATATTCCTTAACCTTCCTTAATGCTACCAAAAGTTTCCCAGGCAACAACACAGAGGTTGACTCGTGTCAGAACAGCGCTCCAGAGGCTCCCGAATGCTACTGATCTCCAAATGAATCGATGTTTGGCATTATTTTTGGAATTAAAAAAATATTTTTTGGGCCTGGCAGGGGTTCTCCTTGTTATAGTTATAGGAGGAATACTGATTCACTAAACATTCCATACATAAACGCTCAGTAAAGGTTGAGTACAGTAATAGACCCAGCAATCTCCATCAGGTTGGGTGAGTTCAAAGTTGTGAAAACAACAGGTGTGTTTTGAATACACCTCCATTTTCACAGGTAATTTGTTAGTCTGTCCCTCACGCCAAAGGAAATGATAGATTAATCCTGTAAGGCTGTTGATGTAGCACTTCTCTCCTTATGAAAGAAACACGGCGATTATTAGACCAATGAGAATTTGGTCGGACGAGAGCATATCGCTCAACGAATCGACCCGGATACTAAATCCCATAACAGACTACACATAAATACACCAGGCATACTAGCCTTGAGGTAACATTCGTCATGCACAACTGGTCACAGCCATTGTGTTGTTGAAATCAGCTAAATATTCAGCCATGACTTTGAAAATCTTTTAGATAAAAAACAAAGCTACACTTTCTGTACTCCAAAACAACAAATTCCTCCCGGCACTCCTCTCTCTCCAACTCTCTCACGGCTGAATATTAAGCTGATTTCGACAACTCAAATCTCGTGAGATTTCCTTGAGTGAGACTTGGTTAAAACACAACAACAAACAGACAGGATCAAGGCAAAGGTAAAGACAAACGTTTTATTTCTCTCTCTCTCTCCATCATGTTGTCAGAGCCTGTCAGTGGCAAAAACAAGGTGGCAAATCTCAGACGGGATGTTTCCCTTTAAAAGCTTCATCTATACTCTGCGGACACCACGGACAGGTAGTTGTTCCGTTTATACTACTTTCTGGGTCTGTTTGGAGGACGCTTCCCACACACGCAGTAGATTAACGTCTACGGGAAGACAGCGTTCTGACTGCGCGGACACAACACATTACAGGTACACGGATGTCCACACAGAGCCGACGTTTACATCCTCTGATGATGACATTTATGTCGCGTGGACCCTCACGCACATGGAAAGTATAATCTAAGCTTCAGGCATGACCTCATTAAGCTGTATCCGTTCAGGAAGAGGGACCACAGTCAAAGCAACAAAACCTTCTGCGTGGTTATTTTGTCTCACCTGCAGGTTGCGCTCTTTGACAGGAGAAACATTTAGTATTGTAGGGACGTCAGAAATTCAGAGACTAATGTCAGAAAATAGTGAAAAATGTTGATCCAAGATGACGTCCTCAAATGTCTTGTTTTGTCTACAACCCAAAGATATTTAGTTTACTGTCATAGAGGAGTAAAGAAACAAGAAAATATTCACGTTTTCACTGCATTGTCTTTTAAGGACTTTATTAAATTATTATTGTCGTTTTGTTGATGATTCAGCACCGTAAGTACAGAATATCTTGTATTGTTTCAAGCAGTGGTGGAAGTATTCTGATCCTTTACTCAAGCCAAAGTACCAACACAGCAACGTAAAAATACTCCATTATGAGTAAAAGTCCTGCATGAAAAGTCCTACTTCAGTAAAAGAACATTAGGGTTGGAAACCAGTGGTTTAATCTATTACAATGTGTTGTATTTTAAAAGCTTGTTATATTATCCACCGTGTAAAATCATCATGTCTGCAGCTACCGTTGAGGAACTGCCACTCAGGTCACATCAGTAGCTAACAGGCTAGCTAGCCCTGGTTGCTTTATGTCTTAGCAGTGTAATAATACGACTAACTCTGTGTTTTGGGTCAATAAATATTGCATTAACGTGTTCTAACAGCTTTCGTTGTGATATATTGTTATAAACATGTAATAAAACAGTCACATGACTCATAACAGAAACATGAGCAGCTGATCCCGCTGTGCGTTAGATTATAAAACTCTTGACTCCAACTGTAAGAAATACAGTTAAAATGAAACAATAGTTATTCTCAGGATCATAAAAAAAGTATAAAAAGAAACCAACTGTTCAGCAAAACATAAGAAAACATTTAGAGCAGATGAAACATTAAACTGTATAACAATAAACAGGTTTGAAGTGGAAGGTGTGCTCATTTTCCTTTTTTGATTTATTAAATTATTTGTAAGGTTTCTTTTACTTATAATTTGCTGTTTTAGTTGAGACACTAACTGACCGACTGAAGTAAAGGATCTAAATACTTCTTCCATCACTACAGTTCGACTACATGCTGCCTGTTAGCAGCGATGACGCCACAGTGAAGCTCATCTGACATTAACTAGAAAACACTCTCCTGAATAACTGACACACGGACCCTCCAGACTCGTCCTTGTGTCTTTAGTCTCGTTATGAAGCCGGTTTTATCATGAAGTCCTGAACACTGACCTGTTTATCGGTGGCAGCAGAGGGTGAACCTGCTTCTTCCCCTTTAACCGGGTTGTCGGTGTGGTTCTCCGGGTTCTGGTTCTCCGGGTTCTGGTTCTCCTCCGTTCTGCTCTTGCAGTGGTTGCGGTTGGTGAAGTCCAGCAGGTCTCCTCTCTGACTGATGGATTGTTCTTCTTCTTCTTTTTCCTGTTTTATGTCGGGTAGCACCCAGCGTGGAGGTGAATTACTACCGTCTATGTTGTTGGAGTTTTCTGTCCCCTTAAAACAAACAAGAAAAATAAGTTAATACATAAATTACTGAACACTAAACTCTGCTTCAGATTTACTCAGTGATTGGTCCATGATGTTTGTTAACGCGTCCACGATGTCATCGCCGTTTATCCCTCTGTGAGCTGGTATCCACATGAATGTTATAATATTATTCATATTTTCAAATCTGTACAGTCTTTCATATGAAACACTGATGTCACTAGGACGGAGCGAGGACGTTACTCTTCGTTTGGTGATATTAAAAGTAAAGTTAAGTCTTGTTGTCGGCTTCCTGACTTCCTGACAGCAGCGGTGGTCGAGCGAGCTAGAGAGTGAATGAAGAGAGAGAGAGCGGCGTCGTAGCGAGAACAAAAGGAGTGAATCTGAGAAATAAAACGTTATTTTCAGAGACGCACCGTTACTGATATCGGATATCAAAAAGCTGGATCAGGTATCCATGACAACGGGCCAATCTCGTATCAGATACCATTATTTTAATAAATAACAATTCAGTAAGTTTTTATCTATGGATTTATTTGTAAGGTTTTGTTTTACAACGTTGGGAAAGTTATGTTTAAGTCAAGTCTTGCACATAAAAGATGATCCCAGTCTCTTCCACACAGTGAGGCTTGTTCATTAAACACTAGTATCATGATCAATACTTGGTATTGACTAATACTGAAAGCCCAGGTATCAGTATCGGGACTGAAACAATCAGTTTCTCATTGTTTTGCAGCGGTTATGTTCTAAAGCAAAAATAAACACACCCACACCCTGCAGGAAGGTTTAACCTCGCTGTGTGAACGGTATTATTAACCTTACATAGAACTGCTGTGTTTAAAAAAGAAAAACAGTATTAAAAATAAGTAGCAGCTTTCTTTCACTCATTTCCAAAACAAATGCACGAGAAAGCCGAGATCGTTTACGACAACGAGGCGACGGTGCTCATGGGAAATGAAGTCTTCGTTCTGGGAACGCACGACAGAGACGCTGAAATCAACACAAAATGAAAGTTTCTTGTAGTGATTAATTAAAGGATCTGAATACTTCTGACGTTAACTAGAAATCCTCTTCAGAAACATTTAAAATGTCTGATTTCCGTTTTTTTTCTGCACACTCCTCACGAGAGGCGGGCTACATGATGCACAGAGGAATGTAAAACTCCTCAAAAACACAAAGTAAACAGATTATTTTCTACCTTTGTTCATGTTACTCACAACAAGCTGAAACCAGGAAACACTGAAACCTTTTTGTAGTTTTTACAGCCAAAAGAATCCCTGAACAGACTTTCTCTCCAACAACAGAATGAACAGATGATACACGGACCCTCCAGACTCGTCCTCGTGTCTTTAGTCTCGTTATGAAACCGGTTTTAACATGAAGTCCTGAACACTGACCTGTTTATCGGTGGTAGCAGAGGGTGAACCTGGTTCTTCTCTTTTAACAGGGTTGTTGGTGTGGTTCTCCAGGTTCTGGTTCTCCTCCATTCTGATCTTGTAGTGGTCCTGGTCTGTGAAATCCAGCAGGTCTCCTCTCTGACTGATGGACTCTTCTTCTTTTTCCTGTTTTATGTCGTTTAGCGACCAGCGTGGAGGTGAATTACCGCCATCTGCTATGTTGTTGGACTGTGAACCAGAGTTTTCGATCCCCTTAAACAAACACAAGAAAAAACAAATAAAAAACAATATTTCACTCAACACGACTGATGGAGCAGACTGTCTAACCTCAGACTCAGTTCTTCCTCTTCAAGCTTCCCTCTTTTCCTCTTTATTGATTCTCGTTCAACAGTGTTTTTGTCAGTGACAAATGATCTGCTGCACTGATTCCTCTGTTTGACAGTGGTCACATGATCCTGACAGATGTTTGTCAAATTAACTGTATCAATGAACCAATAAATACAAACACTGTTGGTTTCTTCACGTGGCGCCGACACATAAACTGTTTTGTTTCGTCTTCAGCTGACGGACGACGGTCGAGTGAGACGTTGGAGCGCGTGGACGGACTGTTGTGCTAACATGAGACGAAAGGCTGATTGATAACGCGTGACAGGAACAGAAGTGACTCTACAGCTGACGCATCCATCCAGATTCCACCATATTTATCTTTTGGTCATTGCCATGGCAACACACGTCCATTAATTCGGGGGGGGGGGGGGGGGGGGGCTTGGTGGGCCGCCAGTCCAAAAAAATTAACGCCAAATATCCCTTCATTCAGAAATCAACAGCCTCTGAGCGGCGCCGTCTCGAAACGTGAGTCAACGTCTGTGTCGTTGCCATGGAAACCGCAGGTAGCGTAACTCCTTTTAAAGGAATAGGGCAGCACCGGCGAGTGAGTGGTTAAGCAAGAGAGCGAGTGTCAGAATAGTGACGGTGAATGTGTGCGCAGTAAACGTACAGTCAGACTACAGAGTGTCGTCTGTTGTTTCTCCAGCTGTGGAGGGAGTTAGCAACAACGGGTTAGCCTAACCTGACGACGCTACACAGAGAAATAGACCATTGCAGATATGTTAAACACATCAACTACCGGTGGCCTGTCAGCAGCCGTGAAGCCAGAACTGAAGCTCAGTGTCTGATATAAACTAGAAATTCTCTTCAGAAACATTTAAAATGGTGGATTTTTGTTTCTTTTTCTTTTGTTGTGCGTTCTCCCATGAGAGGCTGGCTTCTGTACTGCGCGTGTGCTGCATGACACAAAGTAAACAGAGATTATTTTCTCGCTTTGTTCCCATTACGAGGAGAAACCAGGAAACACTGAGAGTCTGGAAGTGTTTTAGTTTCTTTTTTTCAGACTTTCTCTCCAACAACAGAATGAACAGATGATACACGGACCCTCCAGACTCGTCCTCGTGTCTTTAGTCTCGTTATGAAGCCGGTTTCATCATGAAGTCCTGAACACTGACCTGTTTATCGGTGGCAGCAGAGGGTGAACCTGGTTCTTCTCTTTTAACAGGGTTGTTGGTGTGGTTCTCCAGGTTCTGGTTCTCCTCCATTCTGATCTTGTAGTGGTCCTGGTCTGTGAAATCCAGCAGGTCTCCTCTCTGACTGATGGACTCTTCTTCTTCTTCTTCTTCCTGTTTTATGTCGGGTGGCAACCAGTGTTGAAGTAGACAAAACACAATATTTGAAGATGTCGTTATTGATTGTATTATCTTAACTACCCATCTAATATTGTCTCATTAACTGTTTTGCTTTTTAATTATTTTGGTGAGCATTAGTCTCCTAATCCATATTTACCATCCTGAACGTTTGTCTGTCACTTGTACAGCACTTTGATTTGTATCAAAGGTGTCATATAAATAAAGTTTGATTGATTGATTGATTGTAAGGTTTAAAACATACATGTAATAATCAAGGCAGCAGTAACATTACAGAGCTACAAAGAAACAGAATAAATTAAACAAACACAGGAGCAATGCAACTGACGATCATTTACATAATAATTTTACCATCAGTTTAAATGTTTTCAGGCACTTTTACAAAATATTTTTCCTTTTAAATAAATCATTTCTACAGACTGAACTCATTTCTATTAGCCTCTTAGCTTCAGCTCCGTTAGCATTAGCTCATTAAAAACTTCCGTCAAACTTTAAATGCTTTCAAACTCAGTTCGAACAAAAAAAGTAAAGTAACAAACATTAAAGTGAACAGTGAGCTAAAGCTAGCGCTGTTAGCTGTCCGGAGCTAACAGCGGCTAATGAGCTAACGAGTTAGCATCGGAGCTAGCACAGCATGCTAACGCAGGCGCAGTTCGGGTTTCTATTCGCTTCTGTTCGTGCTCGCTTCGGGTTTTAAACGTAAAACAGACACTTTAATGTGTTCATGGTGTGTTTTTACCTGCAGTCCTGTTGCTTAAAAGCTGAGAAATAGACTCATCTGTTAACGGAACAACACAATTAAAAAGAACACAGCGAACCAACGAGACTTCCGGTTAGCTTTATTCTCGTTCAAGTTTTCAGTTACTGAGATAAACTCGCCCCCCCCCCCCCTACCGGCCAGGAGGGGAACAACAGGCGGCGTGTTTTTAGGTTTTTCACCATTAACGACTAGAGATTCAGCAGCCAGTCCTCATGATGATAACTGTATGATATTATATATAATGTTAATATTATCTTATATAATATATAAGATAATATTGCAGCTATTCAATATAAAAGCCCTGCAGAAAACTCGGGTGCTGTTGACCTTAACCTTCGTAAAAGCAACAATTTGATGGAGAAATATCCGGTTGCTGTTGCTGCCTGCGTTACAGATCAACCTGCAGCTCTCTGAGGTCTGATCAGGGTTGTTGGCTGTTTGTCTCTCCAGACTCAACATTAAAGGAGACAGTATGGAGAGAAATTAATCTCAGTAATGGTGACAGATGTGTGTTACATCATTTACAGATAAAACCTGATTTATAAATGTGTACAATGATTTGTGGGTAATTTATAGTGTTCATGAATGCATCGTCCAATCCACAAACACATACCAAAAAATCTAAACAAACGTAAAACTATTTTACAAATAAATATCATGTATAAATATATACAACTGAAGGTTCATAGATCTGACTAAATGTTCTTGTGAAAAGCTTCTTGTGAACATAAATATCTAAATATATTTATTATATAAACTTATTTCAAGCACAGAGAGCTTTTTGTTCTGTTTGACATCATTTTGCAGTTGCTAATTTTACTTATTCTAAGCACAGACTGTATATATGATGATATAATGTAACCAAAATCAGGTGAACGTGTGGTGCTGCGGTGTTGGGGGGTGATGGGGGGACGGGGGCTCCAATCTAAAATCTCAGCCAGGGCACAAACACAACACAAGCATCAGGCTCAGCTCCAAAAACTAGAACCTATGGTAGATGTATTTATTTATCATTGTTAGATTATGGATGTGTTGCTTATGGTTCAGCAGCACAAACCTCATTAAAGAAGTTGGAGGTGGTGCCAGCTGAAGCTTTGAGACTCTGTTGTGGTGCTTTCAAAACGACTCCTGCGTCCGCTCTCCAGGTTGAGACGGTGAAATGCTGCTGCACATCAGACACAAACAGTTAATGATGAACTACTGGGCAAATCTACAAGGACATTCTGCAGATCAACATCCAACAACAACAGTACTTCCTCCATGTTGGGAGAGAGAAAGAGTCCAAAGGGAGTGTTTAGTGTAGAGCAGTGAAACTAAAGACATGTCATTAAATCAGAGGAGATATATCCCTACAGCGCCATTATCAGTAACCTGGTTGTTCCCCTCAGTCTCAGGTGATTTCTATATTCTGGAGAAAGTGCAGGTTCACAAAGGTTTTGGAAATATTGCAGTTTTGGTTGAAGATACAAACATTATATCAAACATTTGTCCCAGTAAACACAGATGGATCCAAGGATCTGAACACAGGGACGACAGGTTTTGTTTGTAGTATAACAACCATCATTTGTGACAGTCGAGATGATGCGGCTGCATTTTATATGAGAAGAAGAAGAAGAAGTGAACCGGAAGTCTCATTGGTTCGCTGTGATCTCGAACTGGCGGCGGGATAATTGTATTGTTGTGCTAACACACGAGCTTATTTCTCATCTTTTAAGCGGCAGAACTGCAGGTAAAAACACACCATGAACACATTAAAGTGTCTGTTTTACATCAGCGAGCACGAGCAGAAGCCCGAACTGCGCCTGCGTTAGCATGCTGGGCTAGCTCAGATGCTAACTAGTTAGCTTATTAGCAACAGTTAGCTCCGTACAGCTAACCGTTAGCATCAGCTTTAGCTCACTGTTAACTTTAATGTTTGTTTCTTTACTTTTTGTTCGAGCTGAGTTTGAAAGAATTCAAAGTGGAGCTAATGCTAACGGAGTTGAAGCTAAGAAGCAAATAGAAATGAGTTCAGTTTGTAGAAAAGATTTATTTAAAAGGAAAAATATTCTGTAAAAGTGTCTGAAAACGTGTGAACTGATGGTAAAATAGGTTATATAATTATAATGTTAATCGTCAGTTGCAGTCCTCCTGTGTTTGTTTAATTTATTCTGTTTTGTTGATGCTTTGATTATTACATGTATGTCTTAAACATTACAATCAATCAATCAAACAAACTTTATTTATATGACACCTTTCATTCAAGTCAGATACAAATCAAAGTGCTTTACAAGTGACAGGATGGTAAATATAGTATGGTAATATATAGTTAAGATAATAAAAGATTATACAATCAATATGAAATATATATAAAATCAAACAGAAAAATATCAGAAAATGATGAAAAATGTGGATCAGTGTTTGTTAAAGATCTTCAGTTTACTGTCACAGAGACTAAAGAAAGCAGAAAATATTCCCAGTCCAGTCTCTCTCTCTGTATGTGGCTCATTTTCCAGTAATAATTACAGCTGCAGTGACTGTTTGTCACTGAACTCGCTGCTCCTCCCGTCATTTAAATCCTCTTCACAAATCAACTTGAAGAAATCAACGTATTCATTTCTTTTAAAAACCAAAATGTCAAAAGTTTGCAGTTTGCTGTTTGCTGTCAAATGTGAGAGTTTTAATCTTTTTTGTGTTGTACATGATAGTAAACTGAATATCATGTCAAATCATTTGAACTGTTCATCAGACAAAAGAGATTTTAATAATCAGCGTTCGTTATTGATTAATCTGCTGATTAGTTTCATGATTAATTGATGCTCGTTAAAATGTCTTACAGACCGAGGTGACGTCTTCAAATGTCGTGTTTTTTGTACCTCGACACTGGTTGCTTCCCAACATAAAACAGGAAGTAGAAGAAGAACAGTCCATCAGTCAGAGAGGAGACCTGCTGGATGGAGGAGAACCAGAACCTGGAGAACCACACCAACAACCCTGTTACAATGGAAGAACCAGGTTCACCCTCCAACAACACAGCAGGTGTCAGTAATGCACCTCAACACTGGTTGCTACTTGAAATAAAACAGGAAGAAGAAGAAGAACAGTCCACCAGTCAGAGAGGAGACCAGAACCTGGAGAACCACACCAACAACCCTGTTAAAAGAGAAGAACCAGGTTCACCCTCTGCTACCACCGATAAACAGGTCAGTGTTCAGGACTTCATGATGGAACCGGCTTCATAACGAGACTAAAGACACGAGGACGAGTCTGGAGGGTCCGTGTATCATCTGTTCATTCTGTTGTTGGAGAGAAAGTCTGAAAAAAAGAAACTAAAACACTTCCAGACTTTGTGTTCACTGAGTTTTCAGTCATAAAAACTACATAAAGGTCTCAGTGTCTCCTGAGTTCAGCTTGTTATTAATTCATGGTTTGTACTTCGGTTTTGGTGTCACAATTCTGAACATTTTTAGTACAGCAGAAAAAAAACAAAGGTCCTGATCATTTGGTCCTTTTTTATTTTAAAAAATGTAAACATCGAACAACTGTTACTGACACAGTTTAGTTGCTGCAGTGGAGTCAGAATAGCTGCTGATTTATAGTCTAACTGTATATAAAGTAGTGTAAACTAGCTCCACCTCCAGCAGCTACAACAGTAACATGCTGCTCTAACACTGATGCTTCACTATTAATAATCTAATGATGTCATATATAATAATATATCAGTCAGAGGGACCAAACCACTACTTTTACTGCAATACTTTAACTACATCAAGCTCATAATACTTATGTACTTTTACTGCAATACTTTAACTACATCAAGCTCATAATACTTATGTACTTTTACTGCAATACTTTAACTACATCAAGCTCATAATACTTATGTACTTTTACTGCAATACTTTAACTACATCAAGCTCATAATACTTATGTACTTTTACTGCAATACTTTAACTACATCAAGCTCATAATACTTATGTACTTTTACTGCAATACTTTAACTACATCAAGCTCATAATACTTATGTACTTTTACTGCAATACTTTAACTACATCAAGCTCATAATACTTATGTACTTTTACTGCAATACTTTAACTACATCAAGCTCATAATACTTATGTACTTTTACTGCAATACTTTAACTACATTGTTCTCTCAGAACTAGTTCTTACGATGTATGACCACTTTACCAAGTCGTGAAATATTGGACAACTTGAACATTTGAGTTGGGTTTTTTTAATTATATTTATTTGTTTTTTCTTGTGTTTGTTTGTTTAAGGGGACAGAAAACTCTGGTTCACACTCCAACAACACAGCAGGTGTCAGTAATGCACCTCAACACTGGTTGCTACCCGACATAAAACAGGAAAAAGAAGAAGAAGAAGAACAGTCCATCAGTCAGAGAGGAGACCTGCTGGATTTCACCGACCAGGACCACTACAAGATCAAAATAGAGGAGAACCAGAACCCGGAGAACCACACCGACAACCCTGTTAAAAGAGAAGAACCAGGTTCACCCTCTGCTACCACCGATAAACAGGTCAGTGTTCAGGACTTCATGATGAAACCGGCTTCATAACGAGACTAAAGACACGAGGACGAGTCTGGAGGGTCCGTGTATCATCTGTTCATTCTGTTGTTGAAGAGAAAGTCTTAGAAAGAAGAAAAAACAAAGTTCTGATACACAAATCTGTTTTCAGTTTTCAGATACTGGATTGTTTGAACATATTGTTTTATTTTATTTTTCATTTGTTTGTTTGTTTAAGGGGATCGATAACTCTGGTTCACACTCCAACAACATAAAACAGGAAAAAGAAGAAGAAGAGGAATTGTTCATCAGTCAGAGAGGAGACCAGGACCACTACGAGATTGAAATGGAGGAGAACCAGAACCCGGAGAACCACACCAACAACCCTGTTACAATGGAAGAACCAGGTTCACCCTCTGCTACCACCGATAAACAGGTCAGTGTTCAGGACTTCATGATGAGTCTGGAGGGTCCGTGTATCATCTGTTCATTCTGTTGTTGGAGAGAAAGTCTGAAAAAAGAAACTAAACTAAACACTTCCAGGCTTTGTGTTCACTGAGTTATTATATTATAAACTGTAGTTGTGTAACAGAACCCAAAAGTCACGGTTCAGTATGTTCCTCAGTTTCAACGAAGCAACGTTATCCCTACGTGTCCCTGCGTTTGGGGCGCTGTGAAGCCCGCAGACCACGTCCACTGCAGAATTTTCACCAGGTCTTATGTGTTCCCGGGCCCCTCAAAAATGCATTGGCGTCGGGGGTAATACTAATAATGTGGAATAATAAATATGATGAACGTGCCCTCACACCTCACGTGCGTCGGAGGGAGCGGCAGCCGTGGTATCACTACTGGAGGTCGGTAGACACAGCTCTGGATTGTCAGGATTATCAGACGCTGTGTGAACGGGTAAAATATTATTTCCTGTGTGCTGTACATGGCGCTGGAGATGACATATTGGAAATACTGTATACGTTTGATGAACTATGTCATTTATAGGGATGCACAATAGTGGATTTTTTGCAGATATTTCCAACTCATTGTGGCTGATTACTGATGCTGATATATGTACGTATTTTTTTCCTGCTGGCTGAGGAGACTATTATACATGCAAGCATAGATTATACTGAGTATGATCAAGAAAGACAATATATGAAGGAAGAACTTAGGAAGACTGGAGTTCAGTAGTTCAGCAGCAGAGTTTTCATTGAGTTTATTAAACAGACAGGATTAATGTGTAGGATTTAATCTCTGGTCCACACTCTGGAGCAGAAGGTGGCGGTAATGCACCTGATACGCTGGTTGACAACCGCCGTTATAAACCACAAAGAGGAAGTTTTTCTTCCCAAACAGAGTGTTACATCCTGTCAGCCGAGGTGTTTCCTATCTGTGCAGCCAAACATAGCAGCTCCTCTGCGGACTGTTTCACCCTGACGGTCCCGGTGTTTCCTCCGCAGGCTTCACTTCACTCAGCCGCCCGTCAGACCCGCTGCTTCTTCCCGCTTTAACCTGAATAACAAACCGGGGCTCGGTGCTCCGGTTGCATCCACACGGAGAGCCGAGGCTAACGTTAGCTGAGAGGCTAGCGGAGCATTAGCCGCAGCATGACTGGAGGGAAGCACAGCTAGCTAGCCTCCCAGCTAGAAGCAGCAGGTTTGACGGGCAGCTGAGTGAAGTGGAGCCTGCGGAGGAAACACCGGGACCGTCAGGGTGAAACAGTCTGTGGAGGGAAACACAGTCAGGCGGCGGAGGAGAAGGCGACATATCTGCCTCTCATAATCAGCAGAAAATGTTCATTTCAGGCCAATATTTCATTTTAGAGCTTTTATCGGCCGATACCAATGAGGTACCGATAATATTGTGCATCCCCAGTCATTCAGGCTTCACTTCCTGTTGCCAGTCAACATTACTATGTAAGTGCAGTAATACATTCACCAGAGGGCAACGGACGTACAGTTTGATGAATATTGGACATCGCATGTAGGAGATAACTGTCACTTTATGTGTCCACTGTGTGGCGCTGGAGATCACCCCCATATGTCCTGTTGCTGTATGTTTTCAAGCTGGGTCCAGGGACTACCAGGATCTGCATCTGCCACTGCAATTATATTACAATTCACTCACAATATTCTTTCAATAACAGACGAAGAATTCCAACAAAGGCAATGTTACAACCAACCAAAACAAACATATTTAATCCAGGTATAGCATATAAATGTTCGCATTCCAAAATATAACAAATCATTGGCAACTTTTAGTTTGGAGGGCAGTTAGAAAATGCTGCAAATAAACCAGATTTAATGAAATCCTAAATAAAATGCCAAAAATTGAAATGAAACAAACAGATTGGTGATTGTTGACAGACCTCTCAGTTGAGGTCAGTGCGTCAGGCCTGGACTCTGAAACAGCTGTGGCCTGAACACAAATGGCCCACAGCTAAGCAAACTGTCTTTAAGAGACACCCAGAGATATCTTCTCTGATGAAAGGATGCTGATATGTGGCGTAATGAACTTCACAAATGGATCAGTTGTTGTTTATGTGGATTGAAATCCACCAGTTTAAAAAAATGTAATTTGAAAACAAAAAGGCCTGAAGGGGACGCTGCAACATTTTAATATGTTTGATTTAGAAGAATATACATTTTGTGTTCTAGATCCCCCATATTAATGTTATTATTAATATTGTTGCAGTTAGTACAGTTTTTCTTTAAAGATCAAGATTTTTTATTTATGACGTCATGTAAATTTGTTTTTTTATGAATCATTCTCTCTTTATACAAGTATGAAGCAATGATGATATCAAATCTATATGAAAAGCAGTTTATTTCACAGGATGATGAATGAGGCTTTACATTTATGACAGTTGTATGAAGTACGATGCGTTATAAACCACATTTGATTGAAGTGTAGAAACAGAAACCTTTTTAAAAGTTGTATTTTTCCTCCTTTACATGAGCTGAAATGCATCCTGTAGGTATTTTTTTGTGTGTTGGATTGTGATTGAATTCAACTGAAATTAAGTTTGTCGTTAAGTGTTACAGTTTGTATCATCTTGTACAAAGTGGTCGGTAGCCTAATGATTTGTATTTATCTTGGTTCTTTGAAGGAGAATGGTGCCGCTATTGCTAATGAGGCAATTAATGGCAACATGAGTGAGGGGGTCACAGAGAGGCATGGACGCAGACACAGCGAGTGGTTTGGGGAAGAACATCTCGTGGATTATTTGTTGTCACACCCATTCCACAGTTTGGATTACGCAGTAAAGATGAGGATCAAGACTGCTGGACGACCAACTCCACAGATAACCATGATCAAAAATGCTAGACCAGGTCAACAGAAAGATTCAAAACTGACTAAGGTCTGGTATGAGAGATATTCTTGGCTAACGGGCAGTCCCACAACTAACCGCTTGTATTGTTGGCCATGCCTTCTGATGGGGAACCCTAAAGCTCACTTCAACACTTGGTCTGCTCAAGGATTCTGTGATGTTAAGAATTTAGATAGGGCTACGAAAAGGCATGACAAGTGTTTCGAGCACATCAGTGCGAATAGTAAGCTGAAGCTTTTTGGTCGGGTGCCTAACAAAGAGTTGGTTGACGAGGGGACGCGTTTGCAGAGAGCAAACCACAACGTTAAAGTGAGACGAAACAGAGATGCCTTAATCCGTCTGATCGATGCGACGGCTTATCTTGGAATGCAAGAGCAATCTTTTAGAGGGCATGACGAGAGGCAGGAGTCCGCTAACAAGGGCAACTACAGGGAGTTGGTGGACTTGATAGCACGCTATGACAACATATTAGCAGAGCATATTGAAAATTCTGGTGTTTTCTCCGACCTGTCTAAAACGATTCAGAATGATTTGATATCAGCAATTGCATCAACAATTAAAAGTGAGATCAAAGGAGAGGTGGATGCAGCTCCCTTTTTTGCTTGGCAGATTGATGAAACGACGGATGTGAGCTGTCACTCTCAGTTGTCTGTTATTGTCCGTTATATAGACGATAATGGCACAATTCAGGAGCGCTTTTTGGGCTTTTTTGATGTGTCCAGTGGACGGGATGCCCAGTCCATTTTTGAGTTATTGCAGTCAGAGATGTCTGGTTTCAACTTTGAGGAGAAGCTCATTGCACAAACTTACGATGGCGCTGCCATTATGGCATCAGATCTTAACAGTTTGCAAGCTAAGGTGCGAGCAGTTGCCCCCAGTGCAGTCTTTGTGCATTGCTATGCACATCGCCTTAATCTTGTTCTTAGCCAAGGATTGAAAAGCATCCCCAAGGCCAAGATTTTCTTTGCTACTCTTGGTGGGTTCAGCTCTTATTTTTGCAAATCAACCAAAAGAGTAATGATGCTGGAAGAATCTGGGTGTTCCAGAGTGCCAAGAAATGAACCCACACGTTGGAACTTCACCTCTCGTGTTGTCAACACAGTGGCTCTTAACAGAGACAGCCTGATAGACACATTCACTCGCATCATCAATCATCCCTCAATGGATGATGAGTCTGTAAGAACAGCAGATGGGCTGAAAACAAAGTTAGAGGACTTTGAATTTATGTTTTTGCTTTATACAAGTGAGCAGATTTTCTCTCAGACAGACGTCATGTTTGACGTGTTGCAGAAAAAAGCAATGGATGTTTCACTTTGTAAAAGGAGTGTTGAGAAGCTCATGGACACTTTGGAGGAGCTGAAGTCAGAGGAGGCATTTGAGAGGATTTTCAGTAGAGCAGCAGATGTTACAGAGGATCCGGAGCTTGTGCACAGAAGGAAACGTAGACAAGGTAATGAGGATCCCAGAAAAGTTTATAGGCGACTGTATGACTCCATCCATACAAGTGTTAAAAGTCAGATTGGTCAGCGGTATCAAAACCTTGAATGTTTGAGATTCATGGAGCTTCTAGATTTTGCTAAATTCCCATCGTTCAGGACAGAATTTCCCTTGGATGCATTCAGAAGTCTGACAGATAATTACAGCCATTTCTTTGACCTGGTAAAACTGAAGACAGAGTTGCAGGTGTTTTACAGCGACAAGGAGATCCAAGGTGGCAGCATTAAGCTTTGCGATTCATTACAGTCAATGAAAGCCAGTGGACTGAATGATGCGATGCCTGAATTGTACAGACTTATGTCTCTCATTGCCACAATTGGGGTTACGTCTGCTGGGGTTGAGAGGAGTTTCTCTTGTCTGAAAAGACTGAAAAGCTACACAAGGAACACAATGGGACAAGAACGACTGAGGAACTTGGCAATCCTCGCAATCGAGAGGAAGATTCTAAAATCTCTTAGAAAGAATCCTCACTGGTACGAGAATACCATAGACATCTTCGCTGCACAGACTTCTAGAGGAATGGACTTCTCTTTCAAGTAAATTTGTCACCCAGTCCCTTTAGCTGGTCCTGACAACAACAGCCACTCTGCCCCTCTATCTGCTCCTGACAACAACAGCCACTCTGCCCCTCTATCTGCTCCTGACAACAACAGCCACTCTGCCCCTCTATCTGCTCCTGACAACAACAGCCACTCTACACCTCTATCTGCTCCTGACAACAACAGCCACTCTACACCTCTATCTGCTCCTGATGACAACAGCCACTCTGCCCCTCTATCTGCTCCTGATGACAACAGCCACTCTGCCCCTCTATCTGCTCCTGATGACAACAGCCACTCTGCCCCTCTTTCACGGTCCTGATGACAACAGCCACTCTACCCCTCTATCTGCTCCTGATGACAACAGCCACTCTGCCTTGTGACCTTACAAGATCCAAAGAAAAGGTGAGTATTAATAGCTCAATTCTTCTCTAGTGCTTTTTCATTCACTATTAAACTGCCAAAACTTGATTTGCAGGGTTTCCGCCAGTGTATTACAAGCCCGGTGGCCTGCTGGGCCTAAGTTGACCCCCCGCTAGGCTTAAGCATCAGAGATTTTTTTTTTTAATGTATTGAGCCACTAGCTCAGCTGCAGCACAGGTGACTGTCAAAGCTCCAGCAGACTCTCTATGTCTTCAACGTGGACACGAAGAGCCTGACAGCAGCCACTCATGGCTAATTATTTTGCTTGCATTTCTTCTTCGTTGTGATCTACAATTGCCGTCCATCTGACGTCACCAGTTTGTTCAGCGCCTCCATGAGGATGTAGTGGCACTCTGTTAGTGGTGAGATAAAGTAGCTGAATCTATTCTGAGCAGTTCTATGTTTATGTTCATTTCTTTTGTTGTTGAAAATACAGCATTCCAAGACTGTACATTGTCAGATTCTTTGACTCTACTGTAGTTGTTGATTTATTTATTTTTTGACATGTTTTGAATAAAGGACTTATTTATAACGACACATTATGCAGTCATCTGCGCTGTCTTAATGTAGGGCCTTATGGAATCTGTTGCAGCTTTTTAAATTGTAAATTCCACAATTCTGTCCGTGATTCTGTTATCACAGAAACTTCAGGGCTCTACCTTAATGCTGCCATCAGTCTTGGACGCTTGGCCCCATCAAGAGGTACTTGCCACCGGGCTTAACTTTTCTGTGGGAAACCCTGATTTGTGTTGATATTTTACTGACTAGACTTTTTCTGACCTTACAAGATCCAAAGAAGACAGCCAGCCTTTACTTCTCTGTTGGTCTTGGAGGACTGGATGCAACAACAGGCCTCACAGGAGCGATGAAGATGATCCCCAAACATGTAAAGTGTGTGGCGAACCCTCCCACATGTATAAGAACTCATGACACAATTCCTTTTTGCTTTGTTTTTTAATAATTCCAGATTTTCACAGTTTTTGTTTTTTCCTTTTTTAAATCAGAGGGTCTTGTGTTAAATTCCCAGTGTAATGTACTGGGTGCCGCCCTTCATTGGATGGGGATAAACTTTGGGTGCGTTACCTTAGTTGTTTAATAAGTTTGCATTACGTTACTAATTGGATTATTACTACATATGAGTTCTTATGTGGATCACGTATCTGTCGTAGTCGTTCGCAGTGGCTCATTCTCATAATTCCCCATGATGGTTTTAACCTGACACCTACTGACCATTTAATAAAATTGCACCCACTGTTTTATTATGGGTGTTTGCCAATGATGATGTTGTGATAATTATTTTGATATTTCCTTTGTAGCCTAAAAAGAGAGCTGGTGTGTTTAAACTATTTTGTCAAGGATAATGGCCAGCTGTTTACTTATATGTATATTTTAATTATCTTAACAGAAACCACACACTACTTAAAACATGGCCTGGTCCACCTGTACTTTTGATAATGCATGTTGGGAATAAAATATTGGAATTTGAAGTAAACTTCATTTGTCTAATTGGAAATCAGGCCAGCTTGGATTCAGCCAGTAACTGGTCATCACCAGTCACCACATTTTCCCTCACAGGTGTTGAACACCAGCCTGCTTCTTATTACATCTGACACCCTTGATGAATACTGTTCTGTAGGTCTGTATGGTTCATCTGGAGACAAAAATATTGAATAAAATTATGTTTTTAAGAAATCTTGTAAGCTGTTGTTTTATTGCTTCATGTTTCGTTGAACATAAGATAGATGTAAGTGGAAGAAGTAGTGAACTAGTTCACTAGTTCACTAGTTCACTACTTCCACTATCTGTAGAGTAAAACTTGCCACATTTGGCGAGTTTTGCTCTGCACATTATTTACTTGTAAGCAGCATGTTACTGTTGTAGCTGCTGGAGGTGGAGCTAGTTTACACTACTTTATATACAGTTAGCTAGTTTAGTCCAGTGGTTCCCAACCTAGGGGTCGGGGCCCCTCCAAAGGGTCAGCAGATAAATCTGAGGGGTGGTGAGATGATTAATGGGAGAGGAAAGAAGAAAAAACAAAGTTCTGATACACAAATCTGTTTTCAGTTTTTGGACTTTTTCTCTAATCTTTGATTTTTGCTGAAATATTGGATCATTTGAACATTTATTGAAATGAAAGCATGTGAGAAGTTTAGAGGGAAAAATCACTATTTGGTGGAGCTGTTAACAACTCATAGACATGTGAAATGTGACCCCGACTACACACTGCTTTTTGTAAGACGTCAAAAGACAAAAAGGTTGGAAACCACTGGTTTCATCTTTAACAATGTGTTGTATTTTAAAAGCTTGTTATATTATCCATTGTGTCAAATCTTCATCTGAAAAGTAACTAAAGCTGTCAAATAAATGTAGTGGAGAAGAAAGTACAATATTTCCCTCTGAAATGTAGAAAGTAGCATCACATGGAAATACTCGAGTATACAACATCTAAAAATCTAACTACATCTAAAAAATCGTGCCATATTATTCAGTACTATTTTAATGTCACTGCACTGGTGACCAGTTAAATTTAGAATTGATTTTAAAATTTTCCTGTTTGGTTTTAAAGCTGTAAACAGCTCCAACATATATCAGTGGCCTGAGCTCTGAGGTTGTGGGATAACCTCCCTCTCTATGTTCGATCAGCTCCCAACATCAAATGTTTCAAATCAAGGCTTAAGACTCACTTGTATTCTTTGGCTTTTTAGGTGTGTTTATATGTTTTTTCTGTTTTGTCTGTATGTCATTCAGAACTGCTCTGTATATTTTATTTTTTTGTCTGTGTAAACCACTTTGTTCACCACTGGTTGTTCTTAAACTGTGCTATGTAAATAAACTGACTTGAATATCCAACAGGAAAAAGACTTAACTTTCAAGCAGTGGTTGGCTGATTAATGTCAGTTTTAGATAATCGCAGGCCCAAACCCCCAGGAACAGCGCCGGGCTGTGAAACCAATTTGACACAGCGGCCAAACCGTGTAATTACAACATCACATGACGCTGTTGAGCCCACGAAGACTTTTTCCCCATAGACTTACATTGTGAAAGAGATGTCCGTTAATCAGCAGATACATTTTTTTGAGCATCACAACCCGATCACATTTCAAAAGCCTAAAAGAGCCGCACGATTGAATTGTTTTATCCCCATTCAAGTTAGCCGGAGGGCTAACAGGAAGTAGCCGGCTTGGCCAGCGAAAGTCACTAGTGCGCTCGCTCTATGGGCCTAATGATCCCAGAAGATCCGGGTGATTTTATGTGCAGAAGTTGAACTTTTTTGGTGTCATGTGCCACTGAGCAACTTTCATGGGAACGGACGAGGTCCCGCCTCCGACTCCGTATCCAGTTCTCTTTATACATCCATGCGTGGGCCGATGAAACAGAAAATGTCTGCAGGAAACCCTGCGAGTGACCTGCTAACAATGTTAGTGCTCCCCCCTGGTGTCAATTTCATTATTCTACAGGAAGACATAAGTGGGTGCTGTGGGTATGGAAGCTTCCTGCTAACAGTTAGCATGTTAGCTCTGGGACCGCAGTGTTTCCTAGCTGCTTTCCCGGCCTCCGGTGGCTCCTGCCTGCACTGTACATGTTAAGATTGGCTAATTAAATATATCGAGCTCTGACAGCTTGGAATTTAAGTCTTACCATTTTTTCTCAGGTAACATGCAGTTCAGTTTTATTTATATAGCACCAAATCATAACAAAAGTTATCTCAGGGCACTTTTCACATAGAGCAGGTCAAGACCAAACTCTTTAACATTAACATTACGTCCAGCATCGGCACAAAGAAACAAACAGACCAGCCTGGAGATCTGTGGCTCCTGTGACCAAGGAAAGTCAGGCAAAAGTTTAACTTATAGCTTATAGTTATAGTAACTTAGAGGGTTTGAAACTAACATTTTCACCACCTTCACAAAACCGTCCCGAGGCGTATTTTTGTATCGGTTCCTGTGTGGATGACATGATGCAGCCCTGCCGCCACCTTCATCTGCTGCTCCGGCCCACCTCTCACTGGCTGCACGCTTTAAACATCCTACTGTGTGCAATACACTGACATTGTTTATGTATTTATTATTTATGCAAGTATTTACAAATGTTCGTTCTCTCTCGGAAACAAGGAGGTGCTGTTATGATTAATGCTGCTGTTTTTTATTCATTTATTTTAAGTTTTTTGATTACTTGTGGACATTTTTTAAAATTAAAATAATTAGTAGTCTCCAGATCTACAAATTTTCAAGGCATTAAAATATTTGTTCTATCAAAGACTATAGGAACATGCCAATAAACTGAAGTATGTGGCTCATCAATCAATGTCAGAATAATAACTCAGTGGCAGCGATAAAGGATGGTAGGGGGAAAAGGATTTCTCCAAAATTAGTTTGCCCACCCCGAAAATGGTCAAAGAGAAATAACGGAAGCATTAACATTAATAAAAAGTGGGCGTTTTATCTCACAAACTCCTTCAATAATGTCAGAAGGCTTTTAAATATAAAACAGCTGGCAACAGAGAAACATATGAAGGGAGCGGTGCTCCCCCTCTAAGAGGACTTCGGGGCCCGAATGTGGGTCTCGATCATTGTGCTGCACCACTAAGATGTGTATGAATGGGTGAAACCAGACATGTAAAATATGTGGATTGATATGGAATCCTTGAGACATTTTATTTGTGAGCTATAAGGCAGCCGGGTTAGAGGTTCAAAATTATTTCATTGTGTCAAATACTCAGGACACATGTGAGTGAGGGGACTGGACCAGCTTGTTAAGCTCCTCGAGGGGGACACAATGCAGTCTTTTAAAAACTTGAAAACAAAATACAACTTAAAACAAAAAAAAAGGAAAATCTAAGTGCAAGCAGGGGCTATTTGAGTGTGAAGGCAGGGTTTGAAGGAAAGAATTACAAAATCTGAACATGTAAATAAAAGACAACGTTTTTGAATAAAGACAGGAAAAAAGCCCCAAATAATACTAAACCTATTAGTGTGTTGTTTATAGCAAGCAAAGTGATTCTTAAACACTGGATCCCTTAGGATGGTCCCACATTGAAGGATTGGCACGAGGAAATATCGAAAACACTGGAAAGACTTAACATTTGCCCTGCATGACAATATGTGTGGATTTATTAAGATGTGACAACCTGTGGTTGATGTGATGGATCCACCTGGACTCAGCTTCATTCTGGGACAGAGACTGGCTGTGACCAGTTGCCCTGTGCATGACGTATGTGACCTCAAGGCTGGTATGCCTGGTTTGTGTAGTGTATGTAATTGTGAATCAATACTCCTGATGAGTAATTACTTGCAACAGTTGAGCACATTTGTCATTATGTGACAGAACTGCAAATAAGAACATTTTAAGAAATGGATCCTGCATTTCCCATAATGTAACTTTATAACGGGTTTGTTGACTAATTATAAACGATGTCAGGGCCCAGTGCAGCTGGGTAGTAATACTTTAGTCCAACTTGGACACTGAGGGTTATTTTCCACAGACATGATCTACATGCTCCAAATGTCATCTAACTTACTCTCACTCTCTTTCTCTGTGTTTGTCTGTTGCCATAGAAACAAACAGGAGTAAAGGGACTCAAACATCACTGCTGTCAGCACTGTGACAAAGCCTTCACAACATCAGCATATTTAAAGATTCATCAAAGAACTCATACCGGAGAGAAACTTCACCGCTGTGACCAGTGTGGGAAAGCTTTCACTCTTCTTTGTAATCTAAAAATCCATCGGCGCAGTCACACCGGAGAGAAACCGTACTGGTGTGAGCAATGTGGTAAAACTTTCCCTCGTGGCAGTGCCCTTAAAAGCCACCAGCGCATTCACACTGGAGAGAAACCATACAGCTGTGAGCAATGTGGGAAAACTTTCACGCAGGCTGGAAGTGTAAAAATACACAAACGCATTCACACTGGTGAGAAACCATACAGCTGTGACCAATGTGGCAAAGCTTTTTCTACAGATGGTTATCTAAAAATACACCTACATATTCATACAGGAGATAAACCGTACAGTTGTGACCAATGTGGCAAAACTTTCGCTACAGATGGTTACCTAAAAACACATCAACGCACTCACACTGGAGAGAAACCCCACTGGTGTGACCAGTGTGGGAAAACTTTCACTACAGACAGTTATCTACAAATCCACCAACGCACTCACACTGGAGAGAAACCATACCAGTGTGACCAATGTGGGAAAACTTTCATTACAGATGGAGATCTTAAAAAACACAGACGCACTCATACAGGAGAGAAACCGTATAGCTGTGACCAATGTGGGAAAACTTTCGCTACTGACGGTAATCGCAAGGCACACCAACGAATTCATACAGGAAAGAAACCATATAGTTGTGACCAGTGTGGGAAAGCTTTTATTACGGACAGTAGTCTAAAAAAACACCAACGCATTCATACAGGAGAGAAACCATACAGCTGTGATCAATGTGGGAAAACTTTCACGTATGAAAATAATCTGCAAATCCACCAGCGCACTCACACTGGAGAGAAGCCGTACTTGTGTGACCAATGTGGGAAAACTTTCACTGCAGAAAGTGAGCTTAAAAAACACCAACGCGTTCATAGTGGAGAGAAACCATACTCGTGTGAGCTATGTGGGAAGGCTTTCTCACAAGACAGTAGTCTAAAATGCCACCAACGCAGTCACACTGGAGAAAAACCATACTGGTGTGAGCAATGTGGGAAAATGTTTGCTCAGGTGAGTACCCTAAAAACCCACCAACGCAGTCACTCAGCATCGTGTTGAACATGTTTTAGAGGCAGGTTAGCGGTATCCCCCTGCCTCCTCTCATTGCTGTAATGACAGTTTTGTTCGATCCTAAGCTTCTCTACAAACTGAGTTTGTGAGTCATAGTTGTTTTTTTCATTTTTGAGTTTCATGTTGATTTTGAATAAAATGTGTTGAATGAATTTTGAACCTCAAAGCTACATAATTTCCCTTTTAAATGATTTTACCATCACTGTTTTTCTCTATAATCCATAAGTCATTGATATTGGTGCTGTTGGCCTTTGTTATTATTAGCAGCCCCCCCCAGAAAATGTACAGCTCTGACTGTGTGTCACATCACAGGGTGGGCTTTGGGAGATTTTTATGAAGTCAAAAGTCATAATATCAGTGAAAATGGCAGCTACATGTTCGAGATTTCTTTACTGAACATTAAATAATTAACAGTGCTGCAAGCTAACCGGCTAATGTTAGCCCTGAGTTTAAAGCCTTTTTCGTAACATTTCCTCATTCTATATTGCTATTAAATTCAATATAGTGTTAATATATTTCATTGAATTATAATTATTGATAAGGGAGCAATATGATCTTAAACAAACACTTGCCATAACTTGCCAATTCTTGCTGTTATTGCTGTAAATTAAATGTGTTATTGGTCACCTTTCTATTTTAATATCATGTTGTGATAATGTATTATTATTAGTTTACCACTGGGACTGGTGTGTACCCACCGCTGGGCCCCAAACCCCATTACCAGTCTGCTGTTTCCTGTCCCTGTGGTAGGTTGATGTGTATAAGTTCAGTTAAAAACACCATAGTGTGTTTGTTTTTGTTGGTAATTGTACGTAGTCCTGATAACCACAGCGAATGCTTTTGTGATGATATGTTTGGTTTTAATTTGGGTAGAGTAATTTGTTGAGCATGCTGTGACTTTGGTCATTTGATTTTAGCTTCATATTAAATCTTCGTTGTGTCGCCTGGCAACCAACAGTTGGCTCAATTATTTCCTTCTTTATTTTAGTGTTTCCTTGACTTTGTTTCTATGACACTGACTGTGTAAGATCTTATATCATTCTGTTATTAACATAATAAATGGCTGGTTCAAGCCAAAAGGGACAGTTTGTGCCTCATTTATCAGACTGTCCTTGTTTCTTGGTTTTAGCATTTCTTTCTTTAGAACATCCAAATGCAGCACAAAAGTCTGGTATTCTCTACTGCAGAGAGCAGCCAGAACCCCGATCCGATGAGGTGGCTGAGACGCATCTGTAGGAATTTATGAACTCAAATTGTTTTATGACCTTAAGAGGGAATTATGAATTATTATTGCACATGATTCAAATATTAAATTATTCATCTATCGACACAAGTCATATTAGTTTATGTATAATAATAATAAGATGGTCTCTCCTGTTGGCCACAAGAGAGGTCAATTAGAATTATGATTGTAAGAATTTGTGCACTCAGTTAGCTTTATGATTTTATGTGGGAGTTGTATTGTGCACATCTCCAACTTGAAATTATTTGTCCAGCGACATAATGCACATTAGAGTAGGTATGATAACAGGGAAATAGTCCTTGTTGGTCACACGAGAGGTCAGTTAGAATTATGATTGTTATTCATCTTAATTGTGGTTTTGGGTAAAAGGTCTTCTAAGGTTAAGCACAAGAACACAAACATGTCCACTTTAGTTACATACACGTTTATTACTATAATACTAGGTGTTGAGGAGTTTTCAGACTCTGCGTGACGACCTGACGAGTACTTTGAAGCACACTGGGACTTTCAAGGTACAATGTGTAAGATTTGGCCAGAATTTTAGTTTAAAACATTCAAAAAATTAACCAAAATTATCAACGAAATGTTCAACAGTTTTGACATTATGTCAAAGACCTATGTGTATTGTGTTGAAATTAGCATGCTAACCAGCTAGCCCCGACCCGTTCTGTCTTATAATACCACTTCGTACTGTGATAGTGAGTCACTGTAGCGTCCAGTCTGCCCTCAGTCCAACATTAATTAATTAATCAATTAATGCAGACTGTTTTATCAATTCTAACTGTTGTGTCATGAGTAGAGAGATGATCACACACTGGAATTAATCTGATTTCTCTATTTTGACAAAATAAAATCAAACTTATACGGTAAAGTTAAATCATTTATAATAAAAACAATGAGGATCAGTGATTAGTCAATCACAGAGCCTCATAAGCTCTCGTTCACTGAGAAATACTGTTGACCCCCTTCAAGGAGAGGAGTTAAGGTCACTAGATATGTCTACTAGCCACGTTGCTAAAGGTCTGAAAAGTCACTAAATCTAGTGACAAAGTCGCTAAGTTGGCAACACTGGAGGCTGGCAATGTTTAGTCACCACTACAGAAACACCAGGTATCTGCTAACGTATGATCAGGTTTAATGGTTTAATAATGTTTGTATTGATCACTGACGGTGGCTGAAGTTTAGTTGATTATGAAACACATCTGATGCTGCAGGTAAGCAGGAAGCATCATAAACACTTTTATAACCGTGTTGTTCTCACTGTTTCTGTTCACCTTTAATAAATCTAAAGACAACAGAGCCCGAGCTTCTTCATCGGCGTGTGGAAAACCCGCCGTCTGCCGTGACGCGTGTCGGGCTGAGTTAAGACCGATTCAGGATTGATGCGTGTTGCTCCCTCGTGTCCACAGCCGTCGGTCATTTTTGTTAAATTTCCTGATTATTTGACCACAGACTATAAAAATAATGGTCGTAGCCATTGTGATGTCACTCGTTGGTTTGTGGACTCGTTGTAGCGTCCGAGGCCTCGTTCGATCCTATGAATGTTGCTTAGCGACGCTTGAAGCCAAATAAGTTCAACTTCTTCTGTACTGCCGCAAACGCACCAGCGAGTCGTGATCCAATCACGCGGCTCTTCTAGACTTTCTAAACGTGATCCGACAGCGAGTCGAGTGGATTTAAAGTGTTTTTGGGGCCAAATAGCATCACTTCACATTGTAATTACATGATTCGGCCACTATGTCAAATTGGCTTCACAGCGCGGCGCTGTGACTGTCATTTTGACTGTCGCCATCTTGGATTTTTGGAGCCAGAAGTGACCATATTTGGACAAGCGGGTGGAGCTAACCGTAACGTTAGCGCTAGCTTCGTTAGCACGGTTCATCTGTAATTCATGTTAACGGTGATATTAACTGGGATGCTAATTTTAGCTAGCGAAAAACATGCTTAAAGCAAAATGTACTTACTGAAAAAAACTGAACATCAGACTCCTTAGAGGGTCTTTTAGAGTTTTTAGGCAACTGAAATGTTATAATTAACTTTAATGAACTGAAAACAGTGAAATAGCGACGGCTACACCCTAAAGCAGACGCTGCTTCATCGTCTGTTTTACTCTAAATGGGACCATAATTTACTAAATGAACATCATGCTTTCATGAAGAAGACTTGAAACTAGTGACCGAGACCATAAACTCGTTAGGAAAGTGTTTACTGAGGTAATAAATCAAGAGAGAAGTAGGTAGTAGTCATTTTCTCATAGACTTCCATACAAACTGTTTTTGGAGGCAGCGGAGTCGCCTCCTGCTGGCCGTTAGAGAAAGTGCAGGTTTAAAGACCTGCCGCTTGGATTTGACCCTCAAATAGTTTCAAACAGCGAGTAAACACAGTTTGACTGGAGAACTTGGACTTCTGCATGAAGTATTTTGCATGCAGCATCAGTAGAAAATAAACAATAGCATTTAAGATAAAATTACATAAATCTTTTCCAGAACATCTGGAACATGTGTAACATCTTCTAAATGGTTTTTTTTGTATCTCTATTTTCCACCAGCAGGAAAACAAACACAACCAAAACAAATAGCAAACAGCTGATTTATTTGTCTGACTTGTAGAATGATGTTTTAACAATGATTTTTAATTTTAAAGGTTTTGAAATGCAGAACAATGAAATACAAACTCATGCAAAGCTTCACTGCAACAGCTGAAGAAGAAGTAGAAACTGAAGATTATTCCTCATTCAGGGTCAAAACTGAAAAACAAGCCCAAAGAAAAAAAAAAACCTGTCAAAACATCCGGGAAAAAAAAAAAGAAGCTCATGCTCGGTCCTAGCAGCTGTGGTTGCCGTGACGACACAGCATCATTCAGTCTCCGCTGAAGGAAAGCTCACAATTAAAAAAAAAAAAAAAGATAAGGACGTGTTGCAGCTGTGATGGGAAACCTGCTGGGTCGTCCGTCACTGCCGGACTGATTAAAATACAGTTTTGTTGGGAATCCCGGTCTGACCTCTGACCTGTGACGTCATCAGCGCCGATGACGTCACAGCCTCCTTCAGCTCTCTGCTGTTTTAGATTAAATGACACCAGAAGCTCCTCGTTAGTGGTTTCATGATGTGTTTGACTTCTTCAGTCTGGAGCGGCAGGAAAATATATTAAAACTTTATATTTTTGCACAACAGAGCGTTCCCGTTTGTCGTCCTAAAAGCGTAAATGAGTTATTTTGTCGTAATGTGAAGGAAGCTCGGTCGAACCGACCCGGCTTTATGATTGTTGCCATGGAGACAGCGCTACAGTAAACGATCTCTTAGCGATGTTGCGTCTGGGGATGAGGTCGCTGCCTTCAGACTCGCCGTGGCGTTCCACGTTGAAGGATAACTGCCGTCTCATTGGTCGATCAAGTTTGTGTTTGTCAATAAATCTTTTAGCGTGAGACGTCCGAATCTCCTGCAGCTTCTGAATCAACAAGCTCGAGATTTCTCCAGCTGTAAACTGGCGTGAAACATAAATATTTATCATTTATTCACTTTGTATTTGTTTCTATTGTTAGTGGAAGCCTTTGTTACCGTGTTGATCGTGTTTTCAGGAAACTTATAGCCCGTTCCCGGGAGAAGACGTCCCCGAGGCTCGTTTGACATCTGTGTTACCAGAGAGGGAAACATCGGTGTTGAACTCTGACCCCTGCTGGACTCTGCTGCATGTGGAGTTCTTCTACAGGTTGACTTTTGGATAAACATTGAGAACTACTGCTCCCCTCCCTCTGCCCGGCAGACTAACGATGGACGTGTCGTTCTGTAGTCATTTAGTAGAATTAACAGGGGGGAAAGTGTCGTTTTGTAGTCCTAACAGGGGGAAAAGTGTCGTTTTGTAGTCCTAACAGGGGGGAAAAGTGTCGTTTTGTAGTCCTAACAGGGGGAAAAGTGTCGTTTTGTAGTCCTAACAGGGGGAAAAGTGTCGTTTTGTAGTCCTAACAGGGGCGAAAGTGTCGTTTTGTAGTCCTAACAGGGGGGAAAGTGTCGATTTGTAGTCCTAACAGGGGAAAAGTGTCGTTTTGTAGTCCTAACAGGGGGGAAAGTGTCATTTTGTAGTCCTAACAGGGGAAAAGTGTCGTTTTGTAGTCCTAACAGGGGGGAAAGTGTCGTTTTGTAGTCCTAACAGGGGGGAAAGTGTCGATTTGTAGTCCTAACAGGGGAAAAGTGTCGTTTTGTAGTCCTAACAGGGGGGAAAGTGTCATTTTGTAGTCCTAACAGGGGAAAAGTGTCGTTTTGTAGTCCTAACAGGGGGGAAAAGTGTCGTTTTGTAGTCCTAACAGGGGGAAAAGTGTCGTTTTGTAGTCCTAACAGGAGAAAAGTGTCGTTTTGTAGTCCTAACAGGGGGGAAAAGTGTCGTTTTGTAGTCCTAACAGGAGAAAAGTGTCGTTTTGTAGTCCTAACAGGGGGAAAAGTGTCGTTTTGTAGTCCTAACAGGGGACAAAGTGTCGTTTTGTAGTCCTAACAGGGGGGAAAAGTGTCGTTTTGTAGTCCTAACAGGAGAAAAGTGTCGTTTTGTAGTCCTAACAGGGGGAAAAGTGTCGTTTTGTAGTCCTAACAGGGGACAAAGTGTCGTTTTGTAGTCCTAACAGGGGGGAAAGTGTCGATTTGTAGTCCTAACAGGGGAAAAGTGTCGTTTTGTAGTCCTAACAGGGGGGAAAGTGTCGTTTTGTAGTCCTAACAGGGGAAAAGTGTCGTTTTGTAGTCCTAACAGGAGAAAAGTGTCGTTTTGTAGTCCTAACAGGAGAAAGTGTCGTTTTGTAGTCCTAACAGGGGGGAAAGTGTCGTTTTGTAGTCCTAACAGGGGAAAAGTGTCGTTTTGTAGTCCTAACAGGGAGAAAAGTGTCGTTTTGTAGTCCTAACAGGAGAAAAGTGTCGTTTTGTAGTCCTAACAGGGGAGAAAGTTTCGTTTTGTAGTCCTAACAGGAGAAAAGTGTCGTTTTGTAGTCCTAACAGGAGAAAAGTGTCGTTTTGTAGTCCTAACAGAGGAGAAAAGTGTCGTTTTGTAGTCCTAACAGGGGGAAAAGTGTCGTTTTGTAGTCCTAACAGGGAGAAAAGTGTCGTTTTGTAGTCCTAACAGGGGGAAAAGTGTCGTTTTGTAGTCCTAACAGGGGGAAAAGTGTCGTTTTGTAGTCCTAACAGGGGAAAGTGTCGTTTTGTAGTCCTAACAGGGAGAAAAGTGTCGTTTTGTAGTCCTAACAGGGGGGAAAGTGTCGTTTTGTAGTCCTAACAGGAGAAAAGTGTCGTTTTGTAGTCCTAACAGGACGAAAAGTGTCGTTTTGTAGTCCTAACAAGAGAAAAGTGTCGTTTTGTAGTCCTAACAAGAGAAAAGTGTCGTTTTGTAGTCCTAACAGTGGGGAAAGTGTCGTTTTGTAGTCCTAACGGGGGAAAGTGTCGTTTTGTAGTCCTAACGGGGGGAAAAGTGTCGTTTTGTAGTCCTAACAGGGGGGAAAGTGTCGTTTTGTAGTCCTAACGGGGGAAAAGTGTCGTTTTGTAGTCCTAACGGGGGGAAAAGTGTCGTTTTGTAGTCCTAACAGGAGAAAAGTGTCGTTTTGTAGTCCTAACAGGGGAAAAGTGTCGTTTTGTAGTCCTAACAGGGGAAAGTGTCGTTTTGTAGTCCTAACAGGGAGAAAAGTGTCGTTTTGTAGTCCTAACAGGGGGGAAAGTGTCGTTTTGTAGTCCTAACAGGGGGGAAAGTGTCGTTTTGTAGTCCTAACAGGGGGGAAAGTGTCGTTTTGTAGTCCTAACAGGGGGGAAAGTGTCGTTTTGTAGTCCTAACAGGAAGAAAAGTGTCGTTTTGTAGTCCTAACAAGAGAAAAGTGTCGTTTTGTAGTCCTAACAGGGGGGAAAGTGTCGTTTTGTAGTCCTAACAAGAGAAAAGTGTCGTTTTGTAGTCCTAACAGGGGGGAAAGTGTCGTTTTGTAGTCCTAACGGGGGAAAGTGTCGTTTTGTAGTCCTAACAGGGAGAAAAGTGTCGTTTTGTAGTCCTAACAGGGAGAAAAGTGTCGTTTTGTAGTCCTAACAAGAGAAAAGTGTCGTTTTGTAGTCCTAACAGGGGGGAAAGTGTCGTTTTGTAGTCCTAACGGGGGAAAGTGTCGTTTTGTAGTCCTAACGGGGGAAAAGTGTCGTTTTGTAGTCCTAACGGGGGGAAAAGTGTCGTTTTGTAGTCCTAACGGGGGAAAAGTGTCGTTTTGTAGTCCTAACGGGGGGAAAAGTGTCGTTTTGTAGTCCTAACAGGGGGAAAAGTGTCGTTTTGTAGTCCTAACAGGGGAAAGTGTCGTTTTGTAGTCCTAACAGGGAGAAAAGTGTCGTTTTGTAGTCCTAACAGGGGGGAAAGTGTCGTTTTGTAGTCCTAACAGGAGAAAAGTGTCGTTTTGTAGTCCTAACAGGACGAAAAGTGTCGTTTTGTAGTCCTAACAAGAGAAAAGTGTCGTTTTGTAGTCCTAACAAGAGAAAAGTGTCGTTTTGTAGTCCTAACAGTGGGGAAAGTGTCGTTTTGTAGTCCTACCGGGGGAAAGTGTCGTTTTGTAGTCCTAACGGGGGAAAAGTGTCGTTTTGTAGTCCTAACGGGGGGAAAAGTGTCGTTTTGTAGTCCTAACAGGGGGGAAAGTGTCGTTTTGTAGTCCTAACGGGGGAAAAGTGTCGTTTTGTAGTCCTAACGGGGGGAAAAGTGTCGTTTTGTAGTCCTAACAGGAGAAAAGTGTCGTTTTGTAGTCCTAACAGGGGAAAAGTGTCGTTTTGTAGTCCTAACAGGGGAAAGTGTCGTTTTGTAGTCCTAACAGGGAGAAAAGTGTCGTTTTGTAGTCCTAACAGGGGGGAAAGTGTCGTTTTGTAGTCCTAACAGGGGGGAAAGTGTCGTTTTGTAGTCCTAACAGGGGGGAAAGTGTCGTTTTGTAGTCCTAACAGGGGGGAAAGTGTCGTTTTGTAGTCCTAACAGGAAGAAAAGTGTCGTTTTGTAGTCCTAACAAGAGAAAAGTGTCGTTTTGTAGTCCTAACAGGGGGGAAAGTGTCGTTTTGTAGTCCTAACAAGAGAAAAGTGTCGTTTTGTAGTCCTAACAGGGGGGAAAGTGTCGTTTTGTAGTCCTAACGGGGGAAAGTGTCGTTTTGTAGTCCTAACAGGGAGAAAAGTGTCGTTTTGTAGTCCTAACAGGGAGAAAAGTGTCGTTTTGTAGTCCTAACAAGAGAAAAGTGTCGTTTTGTAGTCCTAACAGGGGGGAAAGTGTCGTTTTGTAGTCCTAACGGGGGAAAGTGTCGTTTTGTAGTCCTAACGGGGGAAAAGTGTCGTTTTGTAGTCCTAACGGGGGGAAAAGTGTCGTTTTGTAGTCCTAACGGGGGAAAAGTGTCGTTTTGTAGTCCTAACGGGGGGAAAAGTGTCGTTTTGTAGTCCTAACAGGAGAAAAGTGTCGTTTTGTAGTCCTAACAGGGGAAAAGTGTCGTTTTGTAGTCCTAACGGGGGGAAAAGTGTCGTTTTGTAGTCCTAACAGGAGAAAAGTGTCGTTTTGTAGTCCTAACAGGGGGGAAAGTGTCGTTTTGTAGTCCTAACGGGGGGAAAGTGTTGTTTTGTAGTCCTAACAGGAGTTTTGTAAAATTTTTTGCTCTTTTAAAAAGCAGCACTTTATTAATTTTTCTAATTAAATAAACTGCATGTGGTTCAAAAGCTTCTGATTGTTTTTTCTGTCTAAAAGAGGTCAGAGGGGTTCCTTAAGACTCGACCTTACAGTCTGCGCAGTGCGCACACATACACACACACACACGCACACACACACACGCACACACACACTAACAGTTCATGCTGTAATAAATAAAAACATCCATAGCATCTATAAAGTCCCACTTTAGAATATATATATATATATGTATGTATATATATATATATATAATATGTTTATATACTGTATGTGATTGTGTTTAAATATATTTATAAGTAGATTTGTTAGCATCATGTACATTTTGAAGTACAGTTTGTGGAGCTCCTTTCCAAAATGTCGCTCAGCTGATTGGCTGCTCTGACTCTCCTTCAGCCCGGAAACAGGAAACTGTGGGCTTGTTTTGCCCTGAGCTGTGCCTCCTAGGAGTGTTTCCCTTATTTCTATCTGTTCTGCTGCCTGTGAGGCTCCGCTCAGGGCAAAGTAAACTCGGTAAGGCTGAGCAGACGTGTTCGAATGGAGCTCTTTAAGCTGCAGACAGACAGCTACATTCAACCAGGAGAGGAGACAGACAGACAATAGATAGAACAATAGATTGATCGACAGATAGACAGATAGATAGATAGATAGATAGATAGATAGATAAAGCAAAAGGATGCAGAGGAAAAGAAGAAGAGTTGGCGTTGGGTAAGGCATGTCTCCGTCACTCTGTCCTTCTCTCCATCAGTCTTTGCATTTCTTGGTTTTGTTTCTGTCTCTTTAGTAAACTTGCTAAACGATGACAAGATTTAAAAACATCTCTTTTTCCCCGTCATGTCTCTCCTCCTCTCATGTGTGATTTCCTCCTCCAGGAGATGAAAGAAGGGATG